>NC_056739.1:604710362-604787862 GCF_019279795.1 Protopterus annectens | reverse complement strand
TACAATACCACAACTCCTCTCTATGCACTCTGTCATATGCTTTCTCTAAGTCTACAAAACCACAATGCAACTCCTGCTGACATTCTCTGTACTTCTCCATCAACACTCTCAGAGCAAACTTCGCATCTGTAGTGCTCTTTCCTGGCATGAAACCATACTGCTGGTCACTAATCATCATGTCCCTTCTTAATCTAGCTTCCACTACTCTTTCCCATAACTTCATGCTGTGACTGATCAATTTAATCCCTCTATAGTTACTATAGCTCTGCACATCACCCTTATTCTTAAAAATCAGTACAATTATAGCTTTATGTGCTTATAAAA
The DNA here is from genome assembly GCF_019279795.1 of Protopterus annectens. Lineage (NCBI taxonomy): Eukaryota > Metazoa > Chordata > Ceratodontiformes > Protopteridae > Protopterus > Protopterus annectens. Next base: position 604,787,538 of record NC_056739.1, on the reverse strand, counting down.
CAAAAAAGAGAGAGAAATGATGTTTAAAAATATTCTTGAATATATTTGTGTACATATTTAGAATGTCTAAGGAAGAAAAGAAAAGAAAAAGAGAGATATAAGATATTAAGTAAAAAAATGTTGAGAGATTTATTAGAAAAGAAAATTTCCTTTAATAAGAAAAAAGAGAAATATATAAAATGAATAAAAATTAACAACTTGTTATATAAGTTTTTGTCGTAGCACCTGGAAGCTCCTGTGGTCAGAGCAGTACCCCAAGGCTCTCCCTTGCATGCATCTTGTACTGATACCACCGAACCAATTTAGACATGTATCTGAATAGCTTTAAGCTAATCAAACGAGCAGGTCGAGCTCCGAGCTTAACATAGATCTTAAGAGCTATTCGGACACATGTCTAAATTAGCTTGTTATATAACCAAAAGTATTGCTTACAAGGAAAGCAAGATGAGGTAGCACCATATTTGAGTAAAATAATAAAAGAAGGAAAAATAATAAGAGAATTAAAGAATAAGGAAAGTAAGCAAATAAGACAGCAAGAAGGAATATAAGAAATAATTAAAGAATATGCATTGGAATTATTTGTTAAAAGAGAAGAAATTGAAAGAAGATAATGAATTTTTAGAATAAAAAATAACTATGAAAGAATTCAATGAAATTTTAAAAGGTATTAAAATGAATCCTGCAACAAGACTGGATGGAATTGAATATGGTATGTATAAAGAAATGAAGGAGTGGCAAAAAATAACTTTATAGAAGTTATGAATGAATGGTTAGAAACTGGAATCAAAGAGAAAAGATATGTAAAGTAGTTATAAAATATATATTTAAAAATGAAATAAAGAGGAGATACAAATGGAGACCTATAACATTGAATAATACGGATTATAACATTTTCATGAGAATAATAAGGTTACAAAAAAAAATAATAGAATATATGACCAAAACATATTAAGAAAAAAAGGAAAAGAAGGTCAAGAGGTATTATGGATAATAAGAGAAATAATTAATTATATCATAAATAAAAAGCAGTGAATGTTACTATAGAGGATGTAAGTAAAGCCTATGATAATATTCAATATAAATCATTACAGGAGAATTTTTCAGGCATATAATGTAAGCAAAGAAAAAATATTACAAGTAATAAAATCAGTTTCTGAAAGGAACTATGTGAAACTAAATGTAAATGGCTGGATTGGGGAAGAAATAAAAATAGAATGTAGAATAAAGCAGGGCTGCCCAGCTAGTAGTGTAATGTTCTCATTAGTTATGAATGTAATAGTGAAGGAAATGAATAAAATGTCAGATAGTGGTGAATACAAAATGATGAAGGAATTACAATTGCCAGTAATGTATAATTATGTGGATGACATTGTACTAATTGTTAAAAACAAAGTATGGATGAAAGATGTAAATGAAAAATTAAGTAAAAATTAAATAAATGGATTAAGTATAAATAAAGAGCAAAGTAAAGGATTTTGTTTTGAAGGTATGATAGGAGGTATTGAGTTCAATCAAAATATACAGATATATTAGGAATAATATTTGAAAGGAATGAATACAGACAACAACAACAATAGGATAATGTACTCGAAGTAAAAGATATGACTATTTTTTGGGTATCATATAGATTTTCATAAATAAGAATGCACCCTTGTTGAACACCATGGTAATAGGAGCAATTGATTATGTTGCTAACATATACAGTATATGATTCCTATTAAGTATGAAAATGAACTAATGATGATTATAGTTTCTTTTATATGGGGCTGTAGACTGAATCCAGTCAAGTGAAGGATTCTATATATGAAAGAAGAGCAAGGAGGCTTGAGTTTAATAAACTCAATAGTACATGCAGCATCTTTAATGTTATATATGATATTAAGAGGAATTATGACGGAAAATAAAAACTTGATAGAAATGATACTATATTATAAATACAAAAAATGGAAAATAAAAAAGAAAATATGTGAACAAATGGAATGGTATGGTACTTAAATATTATGAAAGTGTTTTATTGCATTGATCCATGGAAAGATTTAGAAATAGATAAGAAAAAAGCCGTAATAGATATAATAACTATAAAAAGATTAAAGAATGTAATGATTTGTATGGAGATTGTCTATTAGAAAATTGCCATTTAAGGCAAATATTTTATTTATATTTATTTATTGTCATTTATTAACCGGGTTGGTCCAACTAAGCCAAGGACCCATTTTCAGTGGACACCTGAGGAGAAAAGCTCCAGATACAAGTACAGTCAATCAAGAAAAAAACGAAAAAAATAAAACTACAATAAGTACATTGACAAGAACTATTACATATAATGAAATCAACTACAGAATAGATTTGTACACTAGTTTAAAGAAATCAATCACAATAAAAGCAAGGCTGCCATACAACAAAAGGCAAGATAGAATATGTAATAAATGTGGACAGTTTGAGACTACTGAGCATGTGTTTTTGAAATGTGAAAGAGTTAATAATTTGTAGAAAGAAATATGTAAACAGTATAGGGTGAAAAGTTTGTTAAAATTTGAGCAAATAAATATAGACATATTAGAATTTGGTTATTATGGTGCACAAAAACAGGAAGAAAGGAAGAAAATGGACAGAGTAATATTATATGTTTCATGGACTATATAGAACAAGAGACTAAATTAAATAAAATACAACGGAAAATGGACTTTGACAAAGATTCTGGAGAAAATAGTGTTTTGGTTGGGTATAAAAGAGTGGGGGAAAATGCTTAAATTGAAGTTTATAACGTATGGAGATTTGTAAATAGATGTAAATAATGTAAATATGTAAAATAATATGTAATGTATGTAATGTATATATCAATAATTTAAAAAAATCCTACTCTTTAACATAGGGGAATGAAATTGAAGTTTGCAAAGCTGATTCCTGTGTCTGTTTCCGGTATGAAGGCAGGCTGGGGAGACAGTAGAGCCATGGAGGATGTGACCCAGTGTGCTAATAGTGCTAATGTTGTGGTTGTTGTTAAAAAGAATATGGAGTTGGCAGAATTGCTGCCAAATGGAAAAGTAAATGTTGTGATGGTGGAGACCGAGTCCATATCAGAGGAAGAGAAGAGAAAGGACCAGGTTAATGCACCAGAAGTGGTGGGGCCTGATTCAGAGGACTTGTTCCAAAACAGGCTATTCAAGGGTGAAATGGAGCAGCAGGATGGATGTATTATTACAACCTTTCAGTCCGGAGGGTTGTGAGATAATTATTTGATTGACATGATTAACCAAAGTGAATCAGAAAATGAAACACTGGCTTCTTGGAGCAAGATAATGGAAAAGACTGAGTGAGATGCTGAAAGAGAAAAGCAAAAGGAGTCAGAAAAGATATTGTATGAGCAAACTGTAAGGCAAGGAGAAGAAAGGAAAGAACAAGTAAAATAAACAAGGAAGAAGTTTACTGTACATATAAGCAACAAAATGGAACAAGGACTGAACAAGTATGAGGTTTGGGACTCAGTAATTGCACCATTGGAATTGACATCTAAAGAGGTAAGAGCATTTATTCTAATTAATCAAGAGACCTTTTGTGATATAATATTTGAAACTGGACAGACTATGGAACATTTCTTAGGAAGATCTGAAAAACAAAAAAAAAAAACAATAGTCCATGGTCTGGATATGTTATTCAAGCTTTCTTTAGACAAACAAACAAAAAAATGAATAATGGTGCAATTCAGGACTGAAATTGAAGACAGTGAGCTGAAGCAAAATTTGACATTAAAGATGTTGATACAACGAAGGTTTATGATGAAAGAAGTCTATGGACTGGCAGTTGGGAATGTGGTGTCATATTAAAAATGATAAATTACAATGTAATTCACATTCCAAGTGTAATAAATGTGAATAGTAACAGGGGTTATGTAAAGTATAAGGGTCAACCAAGAACATGTTTCTTCAGTGGTATAGATGACCATTTGATAAGTGATTGTAATAAAAGAAAATGTTTTATATGTGGTAAGACAGGACATGAAGAAAATAAATGAAATTTAAAGTGTATAAAATGTGGTAATACTGGTTGTGCATGGTTAGAATGTAAAAAAATAATGCCAAAATGGTTGAAAAAGAGGTTATGCAACATACCAAACATGAATAAATGACAATAAAAGAGAAAAGAATACAGAATGAATTAAATGACAAGGTGGAAGACAATGAAGAACAAGAAAATAAAGATAAGAATAATAGTGAGACAAGTGAGGAAGAAGAGGAAAATTGGCAAATAGTTAGAGGGAAGAAAAACTCTAAAGGAAAAAGAGTAAAAGAAAAAGGAAAATTAAAGGCACATTCACAAAAGAAAGCAAGAAAGGCAAAGGCTGAAAAAGATAATATAATAACTTCATAGTAAGAAAATGAAGATGTTAGCATTGAATGTTAATAGTTTGAGGAACATTAAAAGATGGACAGGCATATTTTTATTTTATTTATTTTACATTTGTTGACCGGGATAGTCCGACTGGATGCATGTCCATTTTCAGCGGAGGCCCGGGGAGAAAAGCTCCAAGGGTAAGCAGATACAGCATTACATAATACCAGCATTACATATTACAAACAGACTATTTACAGAGATTACATAAGTAAGCAAGTTAAACAAGTTCCACAGGTTACAGTTAATCCTGAGCACAAGTCAGGATTAAATTAAATTACACAGTAAACTGGTTAACAGATTTTTACACATTCTAGAGAGAGTTAGCCGGGCTTGATACATTGACATAGCCAGTTAAGTGACAAATGTTGTTTGAGTCTAGTTTTAAATTGACCTAAGGTGGAAAGTAAGGTAATATCAGCTGGAAGAGAGTTCCAGGATCTACTTACAGAGTTTGCAAAGAGAGAATCACCGGCTGTGTTATTAATTTTGCTAGTCTGAATTTGTAGTTTGTTAGAGGATCGAAGCGGTCTAGGATTGTATAGGGGGTGATAATATTTTTAAGTGCAGGAGTATTGTCCGGATTATAGAGGATTTTATAGGCCATAATCAGTTGGTTATACTGGATTAGGCTGGGTAGTTCAAGCCAACCAAGCTGATTTAGATTGATGCAATGATGTGTCCTAAAAGGCAGCCCAGTGGCAAACCTGGCAATGTGGTTGTAGCAAATTGAGAGTTTGTTAAGGACAGTCTTGTTCAAATTCGAGAGTAGAGGGGATGCATACAGAAGGGTTGAAAGAAGGTGAGAGCAAGCTATGGCAATTTTAGCTGGAGGGGTTAGGAAGGCTTTTATTCTGTAAAGTGACCCTAGTTTTTTATTGATGGTTTTGATAGCTTGGTTAATATGTAGGTCAAATTTTAGATTATTGTCTATGATGACACCTAATAGTTTTGTAGATGGGTCAGGGGAGATTATTGTACCATCATTTGATTTTATGGTAAAGGTGAAAGTGGTAGACCTACGTGTTGGTGAAAATAACAGCATTTTAGTTTTTTTGGGATTTAGGATCAGACAATGTTCAGAAAGCCAGTTTTCTATTGTATTAAAGGTGGTCTGGGTAGCTGACCATAACTCTACTGGAGATGTGGCTGAGCAAATCAGAGTAGAGTCATCAGCATATTGGATACAGCTGACTTTTGGGATGACAGTATAAAGGTCGTTAATGAAGATGGAGAACAGCAAGGGCCCTAGTATAGAGCCTTGTGGTACTCCGAGGGTGTTAGGCAGAAGGTTAGAAAGTTTGTTCTGCCAGAGGACAGCCTGCTGTCGACCATTCAGGTTGGATTGAAACCACTGGAGGGCTCCAGTATCTAGACAGAATGTTTGCAGGGTGTGGATTAAAAGTTGGTGATCAACAATATCGAATGCCTTGGAAAGATCCAAAAAGAGGGCTGAGGATATATAATTATTGTTGCGATTATGGTTTATGGTGTTAGTAAAGGCTAGGAGGGCTGAAGTAGTGCTGTGATGAGGACGGAAGCCATGCTGAGTGTCTGCCATAAGGTGATTTTGGATTAGGTGGTGCATGAGTTGTCTATGAATACATTTTTCCATAATCTTTGCAAGTGGAGAGAGTATAGCTATTGGCCTATAATTGGAGAATTCAGTAGAGCTGCCTCCTTTGTGAAGTGGGATTACATAGGATATTTTCCAGATGGTGGGAATTTTAGCTTCTACTATGGTTCTATTGATTAGTATTGAGGCGGGTAAGCAATAGCATCAGCTGATTTTTGTAGGTACTCGGCAGGGAGTTGATCAGCAGAAAGTGTAATGGGTTTTAATTTTTTGATCAAGGTACGGATAAGTGAAGTGGTGACTGGTTGGAAGCTGAACACAAGTAGGTTTCTAGGGGTGCTACTTTCAGGACCAGGGGAGCTAGGGGTAGTTGGCTAGCTAGGGCTTGAATTGTCTCAGTAAAGAATTGGTTAAAACTATCAGAAACATCTTCAGGGGTTTTATCAATAGTAGTAGCAGGGATTGGGGTTGAAGTTTGTCCAGGATGTAGTAGATTATTTAAACCTGCCCAAAACTTTTGAGGGTTATTTTGGTTTACTGTCTGTAAATTACAGTAGTATTGTTTTTTGTCTTGTAAAATTGATTTTTTGGTTTCGTTCCTGGATTGCCTGTATTTAATGTGATCTTGAGAGTCTTTAGAAGAACGCCATAAAGCCCATGCTTTGTTTCTAAGGGTAATTTTGAGTTTAGACGGTATAGAAAGCCATGGAGCAGTTTTTGCCTTGGTTCTCTTTGAATGAACAGGTGCATGCAAATCAAAGATTTCAAGGAATTTGTTGTTAAAGTATGCTACTGCTTCCTCTAAGGGGAGGTGTTTTAGAATAGTCCAATTACATGAGTTTAGTTCTTGTTGGAATTTGGCAGGGTCAAAGTTTTTATTGTTTCTAACCTTTCTGAGTAAGGGTTGTTGGGAATTAATGGTTTTGTGCTTAATTACATATGTGAGAAGGTGCTCGCTTAGGCCATTAAGAAAATTGTTGTACATAATCCCTAATTATTCCACATATCTCTTCTTGTGTCTTCATTAATTTTCCATCTTTATTTTTCAATTCTGTTATTATTTTTCTCTTTTCCATATTGGAATGGTGTACAAAGTTAAATATAAATGTAATAATATTAGAGAATATTAGGCTTTTGACATAAAATGAAATGATTCAAACAGAAAAGTTATGGAATGGACTGAGTTAGAATATAGGAAAAGAAACATGCTCTGGAATATGTATATTATGTCAAGATGATATTAAAATATTAGATGTGACCATTGTTGAAATAGGACATATAAATACACTGGATATTAGATGGAGAAATAATGTTTACAGAATCATAGCTATATATGCTTATGTTACAAGAAAAGACAGATAAATTAGATTTAAACAATTGTTGAATTATGTGGGTGTAAATATGAATATTGTATTAGTAGGTGACTTTAATTGTAACCTAAGACAAAAAAAAAGAATGAATATGACATTAAAGTGGTAAATGAGATAATTAGATGTGGTAAGTTACACATATGGGAGAATAATTATTGGACCTATAGGAGGAATGAATTAAAAACAGAAATTGACTATTTTTTAATATCAGAAGGTTTAAGAGTTATACAAAAAGAAGTAAAGCAAAATGGATTTTCTGATCATTTAGCTATGAGGTTAAATACAAATGAAAAATAATGCATTAAAATAGGTAAAGTAACTGAATGTTAAATGAAAAAGAATTGGAACAAATAATAGGGACAGAATTTATAAATTATGAAAAGATCATATTGCTATGAGGGGGTTTATGAGAATTGAACTACTTGGTGGATTAGTTTTAAAGAAAAATACAAAAAATGCTTTCTTGAATGCACACAAGAGAAAAGAAAAAAAGAAAGGCAATATATACTAGATTAAGTCAAGACATATTTAGAAAAATAGAAATGAAAGAGACTATTGTGAGAAAGAAAAATAAATTTATAAGATAAATCAGGATAGAATTAATAATTTATTATATAAACAAAAATATAGTTTGCAAGGGAAAAAAGAAGAGTAGCAGCAAACTTAAGTAAATTAATAAAAACAGAAAAATTAACAACAGAATTGAAAAATAAAGATGGAAAATTAATGAAGACACAAGAAGAGATATGTGGAATAATTAGGGATTATGTACAACAACAGTTTGTCAAGAAAGACATTACTAAAAATCAGAATATGAGGATAATAAGTTAAGTAAAGAAGATAATGAATATCTGGAATTGAAAATAAATATGGCAGAGTTGAATGAAGTATTGAAGGATATAAATTTGAGCACTGCCACAGGATTAGATAGTATAGAATATATGTACAATAATAGGAAATTGGCAAAAACTATTATTTCTTAAGGTATTGAATGAATGGTTGGAGACAGGGATACAATGTAAAGAAATATGAATAGGTGTCATAAAATGTATATGGAAGAAAGTTGAGAAGGATGATATTAAAAACTGTAGGCCAATAACATTAAACAAGGCAGATTATAAAATATTTATGAGAATTATGACTAAAAGACTGACATACAAGACTGATAAGTTATATAGTCAAGCTGTATTTCGTAGAAAAGAAAGTCAGAATCTACTATGGATTATAAGGAAAGTAATAGATAATATAATAAAAAAGTAGATATGAAACTTATGATAGAGGATTTGAGTAAGGCTTATGATAAAATTCAGTACAAGTGATTATGGAAGATTTCAGAATTTTATAATATTGGTAAAAGAACAATGCAAGTAATTAAATATGTGTATGAAAGAAATTATGTTAAGATAAATGTGAATGGATAGATAAGTGAAGAATTATGGATACAATGTGATATAAGACAAAGATATCCAGTAAGTAGCATTATTTTTTTTTAGTCATGAATACAGTTGTAAATAAAGGTAACAATGACAAAAGACGTAGGATAAAACATAATAGAGAAAGTAAAAATACCTATAATGTACATGTATGCAGATGATATAGTGTTAATAACTAAAAATAAAGACAAAATGCAAAAGACATTCTAAAGACATGCTTCTGGAGCATTTCTCCCCAGGCCTCTGCTGAAAACAGGATCTGTTGAACCTAGTTGGACTTTCCCGGTCAACAAATGTTAAATAAATAAATAAAATAAAAAAATAAATAAAACAGTGGATGGAAGAAATCAATAATGGATCAATGAGGTCATTAAATAAAATTGGATTAAGTATTAACAAGGAAAAAAGTAAAGGATTTGGATATAAGGGAAATATAGGAGATATAGAATTCAGTGGGCAATAGAATTCAGTGAGAAATACAGAGATATTTTAGTTATAATATTTGGACAGAATGAATATAAAAATGATCAATGGAAAAAATTATTTACAGAAAAAAAAGAGATTCCTACTTTTTGGAAAATGTTTAGGTTTTCGTATAGAAAGAAGTCACGCTTGATTAATACTATTATATTGGTAAAAATGCATACATAGATAATGTATATATGATTCCTACAAAACAGGAAAAAGAATTGATGGAAATATTGGTTTTCCTTCATATGGGGTTCTAGATTGAATCCATTCAAGAGAGGAATATTATATATGAAAGAAGAAAAAGGAGGATTGGGTTTAATAAACCCAATAGTATATGCAGCATATTTGAATTTATATACGTTACAATGTACTACAAAAGAAAAAGAAAGTTTAATTGGTATGGTTCTTATATATAAATATAAATTATTTTGGGAAAAATGAAAATAGGAAAAAGATCAAAAGATGTAATTAATGAAATAAAAGAATATCAAAATAAGATTATATTATGGAAGTTGAGAATAGATATGACTGAAAAATAGAAAAGAGTAGTATTTGAACATTATGAGGACACCCTTTTTATTGATCCATGGAACAGTTTAGAAAGAAATAAAAAGAAAGCCATATTAATGCAGAATAAATGGTATAAAAGGATACATGAGCGTAAAGACATTATGTAGAGATTATCGATAGGCAAATTGCCAGTTAAGGTAAATATGCCCTATAAAAGCAAATAAATAAATAGGGTATCTAACAATTGTAAGGAAACTACAGAACATGTGTTTTTGAAATGTTTAAAAGTAAGGATGTTGTAGAATGAATTATTTAAAAATAATATATTGGGGGAGTTTATAAAATCTGAACAAATAAGTATGGACTTGATAGAATTTGGTTATTATGGTATAAACAAGCAAGAAGATCTTAAAAGAATGGACAGAATGCTACTATATGTTTCATGGACAATTTGGAATGAAAGACTAAATGAAATTAAATTTAATGGCAAATGGGTACTGGCAAGAATATTAGAAAAAATATGTTTTTGGTTGTGGAAGAAAGGGTGGGGGGACAGTAATTAATCTATAGCAGGACCTTAATATAAATGTGTTAGCAGTTGTAAATATTGTAAATATTATAAATGGGTATATAATAAGACTTGTAAATATGAATTATGATTTACAATAAAAAGCTATTCTTTTTGATAGCTGCAGTGGGATATTTTACATCCACCTAAGCTACCACCAACTCAAGCAGGTGGAGCCATGGTTTAATGCAGTGGTGGCTGGTGACTTCAAATCAAGGGGGGGCTGCAGGAGACAGCTAAATGGGTGAGGTCAATGGGAATGGGTGTGGCCAACTAGAAAGGAGTGGGGCTATGCTCAAAACCACAAAAACTGTAACTTTAATTAAATATGCTTCCCTGGGTGCCAACCCATCATTATGAGAGTCCAATCAAGACAAAATGAAGTGTAGAAGAAAAAAATATTTCAATGCATTGGCTGCATGACAGTTTACTTAATATCTAGATAGAAACAAAAAGGTTGTGAGGCATGAAAAAAAGAAATTAATTTTTTTAATACATTACTGGAATGCCAGTCAAAATCAAGTATAAGAAAAACAAGCAGCACTCAACTCAAACCATTTCTCTTTACACTGTAGTTCTAATTATAACTTATATTCCGCTATATTAAAGTACCAAGTAACATGCTGAAAGTAGCAATCTTTGTGATACCCCCACTTGTAACAATGTTTCTTATCCAAAAAGACCTGCTGCCTGACAGCAACTATTTACTTCTTTCATGGGGAAAACATGATCAAAGTAAAAAATGAAAAGCAAACAAGAAACAAGCTCAAGATACATTGCTTAAAGGATTACTGCACAGGTTATGGACCACACACAATAGATTGGCATTCTGTTTAGTTTGCAGGTAAAGCCTGCAAAGATGACTGCAAGTCTCCAACAAATGTAATGAGCTTCTTAAAATAATGTAATCATGTCCTTTATTACAAATACTGTCATATGCATTTCAATACCCAAGGCTTATATGTTACCTAGTTATGTAAGTATTCTCTGCATGGCAACAACAGAAAGGTTTTCAATGTTGGCAGTTCTTTAACAGTATGCTTATTAAAGCTTACTTGCATCTTACAATCTCAGACAAGCTTACCCGATGGTTATTAAAGCATTGCTAATTAAACACAGAGCAGCAAGCACTTTCTGAATAATAATAAGCATAAATCAACAGTATAAAAATATGAAAGAAACCAGAACATTCTTCATAATCAAGGACAGATGAAAAGCCACTGTAGTACTTGTGTCTACCTTGGATGGGGGGATACTCTGCACATTTACACTGCATAACTGCTCCTTGCCTTGCTTGGACACATCCAGAGTCACTACATGGGGGAGTGGGGTGCAACAAGTATGTCACAATTTGAAATGTTTCTGGCTGACTGTGATGGCCCTGACAGATTTGTCATACCTCTCAACCTCAGAACAAGAAATTTGGACAAAGCCATACATAGAAGTGGGACAAAGGCCCAAAAATAAGGACAATTTTTAAATATTGTTCTTATAAACTTAGAAAGATAATAGAATAGTAGGTCTTGCATTAGTATGAATTTTCTGAAGGGCATGAAATCTGAAACTGAAATGTCTGTCATTATTTTCAAACTTCAGTCTTTAATGATTTGCCACTAATTTGCCAAAAAAAATTATGAAAAACGGACCAAAAATGTGATGCAAAAATATAAAATAGCCACACAATACAGATAGGATCCTATCAAAGAAGGGACACTTTTTAATATTAGTACTGCTAACTTGAGCAGCTGACAAAATAAAATAATCTACATGCATTTCTGAAGTAAAAGTAATCTATAACTCTGATTATTACAGTTATTTATTAATTGTAAACCCGCCATGTTTTCTTCCAAAATTGCCATTTTGCGGAGGGATTATTAGGGGAAGAGCAACATTTTGAGCCAAAATCGGGGACAGTTGAGAGGTTTGGATATGCCTAATTCTATAAAGCAACTTATTTTCATGTACCTCTCAACCTGTCAATGCAGGAAATCTGGACAAGGCCAAATATATTGGGGGAACATATAAACAGTAATAAAATTGCTCTTGTATAAACTGAGACAGTTGATGGAATAACAGGTCTTGCTTTAACATGTATTTTTCTGAAGGTTATGAAGTCTGAAACTCAGTGTCTGTCATTATTTAGTGACTTAATTCCTAAATGATTTGCCAGAAAACCACAAATTTTATGAGGAACAAACCAAAAATAAGAAGCAAAAATCTACTCATTCTGCAAAAATCTGGACAGTTGAGAGGTATAGTTCAGCTGGGGCTGTCTTTGAGTTTGCCACCCTTCCCCCCTCACAAAATCATGGTCGAATGGAGCCTCCCCCCTGGAGCCATTCCAAAGAGCCATTACTTGGCTATTTCACCCTATTTACCATAAACACTAATGTGCATACTGCTTTACTTCTGCCATGATTTGGCCCTTATTTGAAAGTTTTATTTTGCATTTACAGCAGAAACACTAATAGATATCTGCTAAACAAAGCAATGCAGTCACACAATGAAAACAGACTTAGCATTAAAACTTCTCTGCCCTTAAAACTCACATTCATTGAAACAGCATTGAAACCCACCTTCAAAGAAAATGCATTTTGCCAGTGGCAGATAAAGATTAACTTTGGTTTGAGCTGTTTTCAAATCACAGGCCCCTTGCACACGAAACATACACATGCTCTTTGATACACTTTCCTGATTGTATTAAATTATATTCCTTGTACAATACAGTACAGTTTTAGAGGGCATTTTAAATGTATTGTTTTGAACATTTTTTCCAGTAAACAATGAAACAAAATGCATGCACCAATAATGACAAAATGCTTCATTCAGAACATTTCCATCATAAAAGTCTACTCAAACTTCTACAGTCCACCAGTATCAGTAAATATGCCCAATCTCTGAAGAAGTAAAAGTCATCTAAATAATTCCACATTAAAGAGGTCTGTAACTAATGAAGAGGTTGCTGCTAGCAAACAACTTTATATTTCATTGTTTCATCCACAAATAAAGTTCCTGTTGCCCTTGAGGAATAAATTGCCTATGTTACACTAAAAAATGATAAGCTAGTAATATTGCAATAGGAAATGGATGGCAAACTGATAACAGGTTCATAGTTACTAGATATCTTCACCAAAAAGGACTGCAGCATCCACCCCCTTTGCAACACAGTACAGTATCAGCAATGCATCTACCTACTATGGGAGTAGAACCCCCAGCCTTCTGCATCAAAAGCAAGTACACTACCTGCTGTGTTATTCACAATGTAAACAGACTCAGCATAAGCAGCACTAAACGTTTGCTCCCCTGCAGCTCTCAGCTCCTTGTAAAATCTGTTCAACACTCAGCTGTATCTCTGAACTTTGCAGCACAAGAAATATGGAAAAAGCCAAAATTTATTGGGGCGGACAAAAGCCCAAAAACCAGAGACACATTTTAAACATTGCTTGTATAATGTTGGAAAGTTGTTAGAATAAAATGCTGCGTTACCACCATACATTTCACTGCCAAGTCTTGAACCAGGATCCTGTGCAAAACAGTCAGAGCAACATACCAGTATGCCAAATCACTGTTTTGTGAAAGAGAGGAAGACTGAAACATAAATGGCTACCAGTTAGTGAATTCAGTTCTCACCATAGCTGTCAACCTCTTTGCACAAAACAACTGAACAAAGCAAATAATGGGGGAATACAGCCCCCAGACATATTCAGTGAATTCAGTTCTCACCATAGCTCTCAACCTCTTAGCAAAAAACATCTGGACAAAGCCAGTAATGGGGGAATACAGCCCCCAAACATATTCAGTGAATTCAGTTCTTACTATAGCTCTGAACCTTAGCACAAAAAACCTGGACGAAGCCAATAATGGGGGGATACAATCCCAAAAATAGGGACAAATTTCAAATATCCATCTTATAAACTTAGAAAATTGCTAGAATAAAAGGTTTTGTGTTACTATGTACTTTCTGAAGAATATGAAGTCTGAAATTCAAATGCTTGTCATTTTTATTTATTTAACATTTGTTAACCAGGAAAGTCTGACTTGGAACAAAAGCCAATTTTCAGCAGAGACCCAGGGAGAAACACTCCAGACACATGCCTTTGTAAGCTGGGAGGACACCAGAGCACCCAGAAGAAACCCACACAAACACAGGGAGAACATGCAGACTCCACACAGAAGGCACCCCAGCCAAGAATCAAACCAGAGAACCTGCAGCTGTCAGACAACAATGCTACCACTGCACTACTGATTTTGTAAAGACACAAAAATACAGAAACCACAGATTTTATGAGGAACAGAACAAATAGGCAAAAATCTGCACATTTTTTACAAATGGTGTTGGGTAGGGAATTCAGGATTTTGCCACCTAGGCCCAAGGTACAGGGTTCAAGCCTGTTCTCTACCCACCACCATATAGCAACTGAAGCATTTCACACACACACACACACACACACACACACACACACACACACACACACACACACACCCTTAGTAAAGTCCGTTTTATTCCCTAGTTCCATACCTCAAAGTCCATAAGTTGTAACATCCATCCAAAGCCCATAAATGCATCCAAGCAAGTCCTTGTCCGTAACATCCATCCAAAGCCCACAAAGAGAGCAAGTCCTTCCCATGAGAGCAGAGCAAGCTGGGTACTACCCAGCCTGCGGACGTTGCAGTCCGATCTCTCTTCAAGTCTATGCAGTTGTAACTGCATAGACTTCTGGGATAGTGCTGTGAATGCTCTCTTCCTAATCCAGACTGTTGGTGAGACAGTCTGGATTCTGTGCCCATGCCCCAGACTGGTTCACCAGTAGTCAGGAAATGCCATGAGTGCGCATGAGTGATGTTCCATGACTCATGTTTGTTTTATTTATGTATTTTCTTTTCTTTTCTTTTTTCTTTTCTTTTTTTGTATACAGCTGGAGGGGCTGCAGTCCTGCAGCCCAATAGCATGAGCTGCACCTGGTTTAATGTCTTATTTGAAGGATGAGTCTCCTCCATTTGATATTTCCACCACTGGCCCAACACAACAATAAAGAGTGCATTTGCAGAACATTATATAACCAGAAATCCTTTAATAAAAGGGATGACCAATCAGCCAGCATGGGCATATATATGTACATTTCAGCAATGTCCACCCTCTCCTTCTGCATCTGGTTACAGTTCCCTATCTCCCTTCTCAAACTCCTTCTATTGCAAAGTAATACTTTTCAGCCATGAGCAAGAGAGAATGGGAAATAAATACATACATACATGTATCCCTACCTGCATACAGACATGCCTACCTGCATACATACATACAGAACTACATACATATATGCATACATGCATACACACGTGTATACATAACTATTTATTTATTTTATTTTATTTTGCATTTAACCAGGTTGGCCCAGCTGGGTAAGAATTTACCCTTTTTCCGTGGAGACCCAAGAGGAAAGCCCCAAACAGACATACAAGTAGAGACAAGTTTACAATAATAGAGAGCAAAACAATGTCATGAATACAATGGATAACAAAAAAATAATGTACTCCATGGAATTAAACATAGCTATATACAAAAGTATAATAATAAGGTTGTAAAAGGAAAAACAACGATAATAAATCCAAGAGGTATGCAGTAAGGGA
Organism: Protopterus annectens; assembly: GCF_019279795.1. Lineage (NCBI taxonomy): Eukaryota > Metazoa > Chordata > Ceratodontiformes > Protopteridae > Protopterus > Protopterus annectens. The sequence goes on along the minus strand of NC_056739.1, from coordinate 604,771,596 downwards.
ATTAAGGTTAGAGGTAATCTTTTGAAAATAATATGGTATTATTAGATTAGTGGCTAGAAGGAGAAATTGTGTATGTGCAGGGGGCCTCAGATCTAAGGATGAAACTAGTGCAGGAGTAAAAAAAAATAGAGAAACGTGTATGTACAAGGGGCCTCAGATCAGAGGAAGAGATGGTGCAGAAGAAGAAAGTAGTAGAGGAGGGATACTACATAAGTATATGCATGCATACATACATACTTGTATACCTACTTACATATATACATACAAACCTTGATGCATATATACATACCTACTTACATATATACATACAAACCTAGATGCATATATGCATACATGTGTGTGTGTGTATATATATATATATATATATATATATATATATATATATATATATATATATATATGTGTGTGTGTGTGTGTGTGTGTGTGTGTGCATACATACCTACATACATATATGGATACATACATACATACCTACCTAGACTGCAGTGGTGGTGCTGCGGTAGTGTTGTCGCCTCACAGTAAGACATTGTCCCGTTCGATTCTCAGCTAGAGCGTCTTCTGTGTGGAGACATGCGTGAATGGGCGTACCTTCATTGAAGGTTGTGCGTCAGGGCCGGCAACTCGGCACGTAAAAATCTACTGCCAATCATTAATGGACCGGAGTTCCACTGTGGCGACCCCCTAACTGGGAAAAGCCGAAAGACACAACAACAACAACATACATACCTACCTACCTATCTCCCTACATATATACATACAAACAAATATTTCAGGCAAGGACAATAATGCTAATCAGTATACCAAAATAGTCATTCCCACAATAAGTGTTCAAGTTGTTCTTAAAAATATTTAAACTAGTGCTTGCTTTTATATAATTTGTTGCCTATTGCATGCATCAGCTACTGTTTCACAGAACCAATTAGTGCAGCTTTCATTCTTATATAGACTCTTGCACAGGTTGTCTGATGATTCTCTACTAGTCTTTGATAACCTCAACCATTCCTGGAGGTGATTGTCTCTAAATACCTTATATACCTGAACCTGAAAAGTCTCTCCTTAAATATCTATATGAGACACTGTACAAGTGCCGATATTTTCATCTTTCATAATAAACTAAGCTTTCATAGCTCTGGATGTCCTTGGCATATTTTGCTGTACTCTTTCCATATTTTCATGCTAGTTTTCTTATAATCTTTCCAAATTATTATTCCATACTCTAGTTTGGGTCTAATGTAACTCACAAAAAATTATTTCATCATTTCTAATTTCATAGAGTTTATAACTCTTTTTGTATAGCCTATAGTTTTATAAGTCTCATTTACCAAATGACTTAGAATAATTTTAGACTCTACGCACAGCTTATCAGTTTGTAGGTCTTTACTCTTACCACATCTTATATAGGTATAAAATGATTACTTTTTATACTCAATATCTTTATATATATTTTCTTCAAATGAATTTGTCTGTTCAGTTTGTTTATTTCAGTTTTCAAAATTATACTTTGAACTTTTTTTAATTTTTATATATTTATTTTTATAGGTAACTACTAAGTTATCCATTTGTGGACTATTACAAGCCTAGCCACTAACCAGAGTTCAAAATTAAACCCTGTACTTTCTATCTGTGAGGTGAAGAACTTACCCATTACACCACACCCTCTCCCCATCTTGATTATTTTGCTATTATGGAAATATATCCCATGACCCTGTGTGAATAGATCCCAATGATAAACATTTTCCTTGATTTTTGCATTCAATTTCCCTTTCAAAATGTGCTACATTCCTTCTGCAGTCTTTCCACTGACTATATCACTCAAATTAATTTTACATAGTGACATATTTGCTTCCATATAATCTGTTATTAATCCTCTATGTATTGGTTTAGATTTCAGTTTGGCAGAAGTGTCTACCAGTAGTTTAACCTTTACAATCTCGTGATCACTACACATCAAAGGTGGGTGGTAAAACTTGACAAGGAGTAACAATCATTTCCTTAGGAACACAATGTCCAGTATGCTCTGTTCCCTTGGAGATTTATTTGCACTCTGCAACAATTGAATACTTGGGATTAACAGTTCAGAGTAATAGTGAATGTGGAAGACAGGTGAAGAAGATAGTGCAGGCAAGGTGGAGTGGGTGGAGAAGAGTGTCAAGAGTGATTTGTGACAGACGGATACCAATAAGAGTGAAAGGGAAGGTCTACAAGATGGTAGTGAGACCAGCTATGTTATATGGATTAAAGATGGTGGCACTGACAAAAAGGCAGGACTCAGAGGTGGAGGTGGCAGATTTAAAGATGTTGAGATTTGCACTGGGTGTGACGAGGATGGCCAGGATTAGAAATGGGTATATAAAAGGGTCAGCTCAGGTTGGACAGTTTGGGGACAAAGCCATTAAGACAAGATTGCATTGGTTTGGACGTGCTGAGGAGGGATGCTGGTTATATCGGGAGAAGGATGCTAAGGATGGAGCTGTCAGGTAAGAGGAAAAGAGGAAGATCTAAGATAAGGTTTATGGATGTGGTGAGAGAGGACATGCAGGTGGTTGGTGTGACAGAGCAAGATGCAGAGGACAGGAAGAAATGGAAATAGATCCACTGTGGCAACCCCTAATGGGAGCAGCCAAAAGAAGATGACTTTCCTTATTGACATAGAATCAATATTATTCCAGTCTGTTTTTGATAAATTTAACAGTTACTTTTATTTTTCCCTCTTATGTTTCATACAAGAAGTGTATGACTTACTCAAGGTAATCATCACTTGACTTTGGTGGTCTGTGTGCTCTAATAATTGTAATATGTTCCAAGGGTGTCTTAATTTTCAGAGGTACACAATCTACTGTTTTGGTGTTATCAAATGTAGTACTCACAGGTCTCATAACAATATTTGTCCCCCAATCCCCTGAGTAAAATACTGACACAAAAATTGCAGTTGTGACCATTTATTGAATAAAATCTCAGTAATGTCTTAAAGAATGTTCCACACAATTAGCAACAGTAGAGTTAAAACATCAATAACCAATGGTCCAAACTTTATTTACAATGAAATAACAGAAGCTTTAGTTTGCTTCCTATCAACACAATTAGAGTGACACCCAGACACTCACTTGCAGTCTTCCAACTAGAGCAGTGTAATAACTCTCACCTTACCCAAAACCAAGAGGAAAAGGGGGAAGGGGCTCCTTCTGAACAGAAGGCATTGCCCTTATACCAACTAGTCTTGAAAAGGAGGGCTTCATAGTTGCCAGTACCGAAAGGCCGAACCTACATATCTCCACCAAGACCTTATATTACTTTTTAACATCCCAGCCCCCAGCTGCCTCATGCTGTACCTTAGCTCTATCCCAGCTACAAAACCTCTGTCTTCCTACCCATCCACCCCCACTTTCATTCACTAACCTTGTCATAGGAACTAGGACAAATAACTCTGTGTAGCAAGCTTCATTTAACCCCTATAATAACACCTCCACATGACTTTTTATTTATTAGAATGTCTGTTACAGTAAAAACATTCATAATCTGACAGAAATGGTTTTTAGTCATTGCTTTTTAACCATGTTTCACAAACAATGCAAACATCAATTATATATGAATGCTTCAGCTTTTCCAAAAATTAAAAAAAAAGCTTTATTACTAGCGCCCCCTAGCATTACCAGCTAGCACAGATAAATCAAATGTTGCTGTCTGTGAACTGTTAAATTTATGACTTGGCAAAAATCCTGTCTTATGCTGCTCAAATACTGTAATACAGCTGTGCAAACATTCTCTTCCCTTGTCCTGACAAGTGGATTCCATCCTATCTAAATCATGTGTGACCAAAATTAAGCTTGAATGTAATTTCCACTTTTTAAAATGTCTTAAAGAATGTTTCATATCTACTGTAGGTATTTATCCAAAATGTCTTTTAATTCACATTGACCTGACTGTCCTTTCTATATATGATCTGTGAAAAATACATCCTAGCAGCAGCACAAACTATGTTTTCTAAGAGGTCTGTAAGTCCCCTACTAACAGTTGAATCCTTGAAGATGAAATCAGTTGAACCAGTATGAATAAATACGTTTCCATACTTCCTTACATTAAGGTGTTCTGAGGCCCTACTTTTCTACTCACATCTTGTAGTTTTGCTCCTGACAAGCATAACACAATTCAGTGTTCATTATCCTCTCTGCAAATGTGGGTATCAGTTCCTCTAATAATTGAACCTCCCATTACTAGTATACAATTTCTGACCCGATCCAAAGAATCTCCCACTTCTAATTCAGTAACGAGGTGAGTAGTTATAGGATATTGAAGAATGATGAGGAAGGTGAGATAAAAGTGGAGTAGTACTCCACATAAAGGAAACCATCAAGTGTGAGGCCAGAGGGGTGAAGGAACATCACCCCAAGAAGAGGACATGAGGCAGAAAGGGTCAGAGCATAGGGTAAATTCTATGGCAGTTAAGGAAGACAAAGGTGTAATTTGTGGATTGATGCAGCAAATTGTCCCACCAGACATAACTAGACGAAGATGAAAAAATGAAAGACCAGAGAAAAGAATAAAGCAGTTGGCTTGGAGGAAGAGGGTAATAGTCACTGGGGATCTGAATCTGGTCTTAAAGGCGGAATGGGTTGTCGGTGTCCAGGTTAAAGAGCTGTTAAATCAGCTCTGGTTTAGAAAGAGAGAGGGAGTGTGTGTGTGTGTGTGTGTGTGTGTGTGTGTGTGTGTGTGTGTGTGTGTGTGTGTGTGTGTGTGTGTGCGTGTGTGCGTGTGCACGTGCACACGCATGTGTGTGCGCGTGTGTATGTGCGTGCTTGTGTATGTGTGTGCGTGCATGTGCATGCGTGCATGTGTGTGGGTGTGTGCATGCGTGCATGTGTGTGCGTGTGTGCATGCGTGCGTGCATGTGTGCGCGTGTGTGCGCACACACGTGCACATGTGTGTGTGCATGCCCGTGTGTGTGTGCATGTGTGCATGCGTGTGTGTGTGCATGTGTGCATGCGTGTGTGTTTGTGTGTCCATGTGTCTAAGAAAACAAGGATGATGGTGTAGGATTTCCAAGGACTAGACTATGATCAGCTAGGAGAGAAGGTAATGTTGAGTGAGAAGCTGAGACTAAGGCTATAGACAAGGGTCAGTGAAAAGGTAAAAAGAAGGCTAATGTTTCTATAATGGAATGTTGAGGTTAGTAATTAGCACAGCTGATCAGGTATACAAGAAGAAAAAGCAGGGAATGAATGGTTGGAGAAGACATAGTACAAGGAGGCTAGATGAAAGGCAAGAAAAGTTGTAAAAGCAGCAAAGATGCAAGTTGAACGGGAATTAACAAAATGAGATTATAAACAGGAATGAGAGCTTTTTGGGGACCATAGCAAAAAAAAAGGAAGCGATGGACCTGGTCAAGCTGAACAAATATGAGAAGGAGATCATACAAGACTGAAAACACTAGTTGAAAAACAGAAGTATTGAATGAATACCTTGCTTCACTCTCCTCAAAGAAAGCAAGGGGAGGCTGCCATTCTGGCCAGGAGGTGGAACAGAGTGGGGATAGCAGGAGAGAGAAAACTGGACAGAGATGAAGTATATAGAGCGGGAACTGGCTGCAGAGAGGGAGTATATGGAAAGGGAACTGGCTGCACTTATGGAGAATAAAATACAAGGATTAAATGGGCTACCTTCCAAGGTAATCAGGAATCTGACCAGTGCATGGGCAAATACCATGATAGAGAGCTACAGCAGATCACTGAGCATTGCAGAAATTCCTGAGACTATAGAACAAGACTGGTACCCTTGTTCAGGATGCAGGGGCAGTAAAATCCAGGAAGCTGTAGCCCTATTAGCCTAATAGCAGTGGCAGGGAAAGCAGGAAAGTCATGAAGACAATGTTAAAATAGCAGCAAGTTGCTTTACTGCAAGACAACACTCTACTGCCAAAAGGAACCATCATGCAAACCTAATCCAGTTTTATGGTTGATTTACAAGTGAAAGTGATAGTGGTGTACTGATTGATATAGTTTCTTTTGACTTCACCCAGGTCTTTGAATGTCTCCTGTATGATAGACTGATATAAAACCAGAGTGGTTAGGATAGGATAGGACCAAGAAAGAAACTGCATTGCTGGACACAGGGGATCATGGTAAGAGGAGGTGATGTCACCAATACTAAACATGACTAGTAAAGTACGGCAAGGTTCAGTCCTAGGTCTAGTACTGTTAAGTATATTTGTCTCAGACATAACTGAGGGAACAAATAACTGAATAAACCTTTCCATTGGTGACAAAAAGACAGCTAAAGTACTGGAAGACAGAGGGAATAGGTTATGGAAGGATCTGAAAAGGTTGCCCAAGTGGCAGAAAGGTGAAAACTGAGGGTTGTTGTAAACAAATTTTAAGTGTTGTACTTTGGCCATATCATCCCTGGGATGAAGTATCAGCTGGATGGTATGGAATTGATGGCAACAGAGCAGAAAAGGGAAAAGGGGGTGTTGATCACACCAGAAATAGACTAGCCGGAGCAGAGTGAAAGGGCAATAGAAAAAGCAAATAAAACACCAGCAGTGTGTACCCTCAGGAAGGATAGAGTGCAGAAGCAAAGGGGTAATTCGCTCACTCCACGGTAGAGCTAGATACTGGTCAAATAGGCCTTAGGCAGAGTAATAGACTAGGTCCCCGAAGCATACCACTATCCTCTTATATGGCTGTCTCTCCCCATTTCCCAAAAATCAGTGTTTAAATGTGTCAGTCTACATACAGTTTTGTTCTTTACATTTGCAATAATCACAGAAATTTAAATTTAATTTAAAAATCTTACTGCAAATTACAGCAAAAGCATTGAGATACTTTTGCAAGAAAAACTATTTACACTAAAAACAGACTTTGCATGATCAATAGTAAACTCCTATTCCTTTGAAACTCACATTTTTTGAAAGCGCACCTAATAATCCATTAAACTACAATATCTATGAGCATGGATTCGTAGTCAAATAACACACAGCAAATTGCTAATTCATGGCTGTGAGGAGGGTGCAGGAATTCAGCTTAGAGCTGTTCTTCCTGAGAAAGATGGAGCACATTCCTGACATGAAGTGGGTTGACCTGCCAGGAATTCAACCATCTTGTAGCCAATTTCAGACTCTTCTCACCTGCTCACTGCCACACCCAGTCAATATACTCTTATCCTTCCTTTCCTCAGCCCAGTAGTTGGTGGCATGGGTAATGGTACAACCAACCACCTATCTTGGCAACCATCTTTCACTTCCTTGGCCTTGCTTTTTATCATCTCATCTGTCTCCTGGGATAGGCCATTGGTCACTCTGTGCACCCCCACCACCATCATCAATCCACTCCTCCCTGTAGATGACCTTTGTTATCCACCCCTCTTATGTTTTATGGCTTACTGAGTCTCCTAGACCAGTTTCACTGTAACCTGAGCTCTCGTGTTTCCTTTGCTAAGACTTTTAATCTTCTTGCTAAATAAGTTTACAGTCATCAAAACCCATTTTAGCACTTCTGTTCTGTTCATCTATTACCCTATATCACCAAGTCTGCTAACTGCAACACTTCCAAAAGTTGCCCCCCCCCCAATCATCCTCACCTGGTGCTACACGTAGTCCTTTTCTTGTTCCTCTTCACTTTTTTACAAAGTGCACCCAATATTCACTTTTGCCTCCATTTTCTGTTATTCTTCATAGTCCACTCCCTCTTGTATAGCTGTTCCATATTCTCCTTCCTCTTTATCACCTCCTATTAAGACCTCCTCTGATCTGACACTGGAATGGCATCACTCTTTTTTTCTTCTAACCTCTCTTCTTGCCTGTTGTCTCTCATATTGCCTCTTGTGCAACTGCTTCTGGATCTCCATCACCTTCATCACTTGTCACCACTGGTTACTGCTGTCCTTCCACCTTGACTCTCCCACTTTTTCATTCCTGTCTGTTATGCACCTGCCAGTACAAATCTGATTACACAAACCCATATCATCTTGTAATCAGCCTCTTTCCTACCTTTTTTAACCTCTTTTATCTCCTGCATTCTGTTGTCCATCTTCTCCTGTTTGTCTTTGCATTTTCTGAAGAGTCTAACTAAGCTTGGTGTCCTTTATATAACCTTCTCCTAATGTATATGTATATGCCTTTAAGTAGCAGAGCACACACACACACACACACACACACACACACACACACACACACACACACACACACACACACACACAAAGAAAAATGTAGCTATTTGCTTTAAACTTCACTTCAATAAGTTTAGGTCGTATAAGTAAAATAAGATTTACATAAGCAAATGTAAGTCTGTGTGTATGTGTGTATGAATATTTCTATGTTGCCTCATTTGTATTTTAGGGAAACTCCTCAAGAAAAATATGGAAGGTCTTTTCCAGGGCTCTATAAGCTATTATAAAAATTCCATCTAATATCAACAAATTCCAATTTTTGTTCACAACTTTTTAAATTGATTCACTATCCAAATTATAAGTAAGAATGAAAGATAAACTTCTATTCTGATTTTTCTGTGCTGATATCAGTTGTGAAGGGTCAGTTAGTGAGGGTAGCTAGGATGGTAACAATTGACAAAGAATTTGCTTAAAGAAGTGGATTTTTATTTGTCAAAAGGGGTTATTCCCATGAGTTTTTTTTTAGCCGAAATCAATGATGAGGTGTAAGAAAGAGACAAGATGGCATATATCAGCCTATTCTAGGTCACCATAATGTGGTAGTAGGTAACAACTCAGCACAGAAAAATCAGAATAGAAGTTTGCCTTTCATTCTAACTAATAATTTGGACAGTGAATCAATCTGTAAAGTTGTGAACAAAAACTGGAATTTGTTGATGTCAGATGACCAAAGAGAAATTACGTAACCATCCAAAATTTGTTTTTAACAAAGATCACTCATTTAAGGATATGGTTGAAAAGGGGTGATACATTGCAATAATTTGATGTACAATGTTTAGTAGGAAGAGAGGGAATTTTAAATGTGGCAGGGATGAAGGAGCTTAACTTGTAACCTGCATCTTGTTCAATAAATACTTCTTGGCTTCTTCTGCTGGTTTGCGCATCTCAGTCCAATATGACTGATCACTTTCAAACTGAGTAATAGATAATCTTGCTAAAAATGGAGCAAAATGCTCAATTTTATATAAAATCTGCATTGAGCAATGTGTATATGCGCTGTCATGGTATGTGCTGATCTGTGGTCACTGTAATGGGGGCAGTTTCTTTTTTCCTACCCTAAGCAGGATGTTACTGGGGCATGGATTTTTGCACATTGAATGTAAGGGCTTTGTCCACCCCCCCACAAAAAAAAAATAGAATGCTTACATTTCAGTGATGGCAACCTTGCTATCTGTCTCCTGGTAGACATAAGGGATGATGAGAAAGACAACCTATACAGACGGTAGGATTTAGATCCATGGCATATGGGACAATAGCAGGGAAGCAGGCTTGTATACCCATGCTAGCATCATTGCACATTGCATATATCAGATTGTAGATAGGACATAATAAAAAGGTACTACTGCCAGTGCCAGAGTCCCAGGTGCTTGAAAACCACTGCCTCAAAGTCAGGGACTTGGGCAGCTTGTAGCTCACAAAGGTTGCTATTTGTATCGAAGTTGATTACATGTTTGGATGTGATGTAGCAGCCATGTGGAGAATGTGGTGCTGTCGCACAACACCCAAACACAGTAGCTGAATTCATGCAAGGTAAGTGTAGTTGTTGTGGGGAGAGAGTGGGAGGGGGTAGTACTGTAGGTTAGGGTTTCAGGTAGCAATCTGAAGGCGGGATTTAGGATTAGGGAGCAGGGATATTGTAGGGTTAGGAAGCAATCTGGAACTTTAGATTTAGGAAGTGGGAGGGGCGCTTTAGCTTTGGGGGGAGAGGAGTTTTAGGTTTAGAGAGTTATCTCAGACATTAGGTTTAGGGAGGGAGGAGCAGAGTTTTACGTTTAAGGAGTAATTGGGGCTTTAGGGTTAGGGAGTGGAAAAGGAGTGCTATGGTTAGAAACCTGATAGGAGTTTTCGGGTTACAGTTAGGGCTATGGTAAGGTTGTGTAGTTCAGCAGGGTCAGGTGGTAGGAGAACTAGATTTTTAAGTCAGGTCAGGTTAGTGGGAGTTACGGCACTTGCCGATTAGAGCACATGGCAACAAGCAAATGTGTTGTGAGGTAATATTATGTGAGTACTCATAGTAGGCCCATTTGTGATTCTATAAATTCCACTTAATACAGTCACCACCCAACATTAACTTTTTAAATCGGACTTTAATCAATAGGTCATATTTCAAAAAAAGTCCATTTTGAGACTAGGACTTGGGGAGAATTTTCAAACCATGACCCAAATGTAGGCCTTGCGATTAGGGATGTGGTCCAAAATAAAACCCTGCAAATGACAAAATGATTAAATACCTCATAAGTTATAAATGTCATGTTTAAATTGTGTTTTTCATTGATATGAAGCATCATGATTCCATATTTCTAAATCGTACTGTACATCCAGAAAAAAAGAGAGAATTAGTTGGTTCTCTATAATTGTTCCTTTATAATTTATGAAGGACCTTTTATGGGAATGATTTTCAGTGGAATATGGTAATGTCTTTGCTTCCAGCTTGCATATATGTTGGTTAGAGCATGCTGATGCTTGACTGCTAGAGAGGTAGAGAAAGGAATAAAGGAAGACATGATCACCTTTGGCACATATTTTGTATATGCACCATACCCTAAAACTGGATGCAGTTTGCAGAGGGTAGAAACCACTGCTGCCATATTGTGTGCTCAATACAATTGAAAAAGCAAAGATAAATGGTAGATGTATGTAGGTTATGCATCAGTGGTAGGGGGGTTCTTAGCACTTACATATAGTAATTTAGAGAGAGAGACCTATTCAGTGTCAGAAACTTAAATGGTGGTTGGATGGTTCAGACTAGGGTCTATAGATCACAGGTATGTATGCTGAACAATGAGACAACGTGCATTTCTGTTTTTATAATACCATTTATAATATGTTTTGACATTATATTGCATAGTGGAAGGTGAAGCTTTGTACATTTACTTTTTGAAGTTAATTGTTAAAATGCATTCATTGGCTGAAGATATCATGTCATTCTTTTATAAGTGTATTTAAGGATCTGAATTTGAGATGTGCCTTTGCCTGAAGAAGTTCTGTAACAAGTAAAGTGAAGGTGTTAACTTGATTGAATAAGATTTATTCAAGGAATATGCTGGTGATTGTTCTACTTTTGATATTTTCACGTTCACTAACACAGAAAAAGATTCAGTAAACAATTAGATGTAATTTAAACTTAGTAATGTTTATTATCTCAGAGAACAAAGATGTGTGTATATATATATATATATATATATATATATATATATATATATATATATACACACTTAACTAAATTTTTTTTTTCATTTCCAATATGAAAATAATTCTTATATGATAATATAAAGGAACATTTAAAAAAACATTGCAATAATTACAAACGTTATATAGATATCTGGTGCACTTCAGTTTACAATTTTCTTCCTTCACTTATGGTCATATGCTTTACTACTTCATGTGGAACATAAATACAAAAAAAATTAAACACAACAAATGCAGAAATACATTGAAAGATGCATCTTAAAATAAATTCACAGTTCCCTCAAATAGTACCTCACAATTACCCTTGTGATGCACAAATGATACAATTCTGATTCATTCATGAAGCTCATGCTATTTAAATGAACACATATAATGCTAAAATATACAGTAGTACTTTATAAAATGGATAAAAAAAGCTTATTAAAGACATAATGACTTCTTTTGTGTAGCATTTTTCTCCTGTCTCACTCGTTTTAAAATGCAGAGCTGAAATGTAATAATTCCAGTTTGCCTGTATGCTTGCCTGTTTATTTTATTGATTGAGATGTTTGATCGGATGAGGCCCATTTTCAGAGTAAGTACACCACAAATATGAACCAGTATCTCCCTCCATTTATCCCCAACCCCCCAGTAGTAGAGCTAGACTCCACAAAACACTGGAGCTCTTGCATGGAAACAGGAAACACACTTAACTGCTTAACCAATTTTCTTTTCCTAACACATGTTCCTCTAGTATACTGAGCGTATACATTCTACAAGCCAAACTGCTGCACATATAGCATATCAAACAGCAGAAACCTCTCTTTTAGTACATGTATACATTTTAAACTATTTTTAGCATGGTTGCTAAAAAAATGCACCGTTTAATGCACTTCCGTCACATTTCCATCTTGTGATTTATCTTTATAACAACATTGATTAAAAGATCTCAGACTGTAAACATCTCAAATAATTTGTGCAGTCTATTTCTATGTGTAGAGAGGTTAAAAATTAAAACACAGCAAGGCTGATGTAAAAGCAGCAAACTGTGTTTTATGCAAATGTTTACTTTCTAATGCCAGGAAGTGGAAAGTGTATAAGCCCATGTCTTACATGTAAAACAAATAACATTAACTTGTTTTGCTGTGATAAAAAGTGTTCAGTTTGCCCAGAATGCAGCATGTTTATATGTGCCCAGTAATTATCTAGCCCAAATCTTTCCTGTCCCAGTGTTATAGTAACTCAAAACCACTCTTCTCTTGCCCTCTTAAAATATTACATTTCTCAAATGTATGCATTGCAATTACACTTGTTTTGACATATCTCTGCAGAATCTCTCCTAGTATAATTGGGTACACTTAAACACCAAAAAAAAAAATATTTCTGCTATTAAGAAAAGTCTCTACAAATGTATAAAATGCAAAGTGGTGATCAGGCAAGATATGAAATATTGCTGAGAAGCAGCATCATTTTGGATCTCATAAAACTGAGTCCTTTAGCACTTTTAAACATCATGAAAAGCTACTGGATAGCACTAACTGAATAGGACTACTCAGGAAATGAAGAACTTTTAATGTCTGTTGTTCACTTTCTCCTTCTAAACATGACAACACTAAAAATGATCAGCTGTGTTTAAAGCACTTGGGGTAAGTACTGGTAAAGTTAAACCTGAAGATTAAATTCTCACAACTTTTGCCAGTAACTCCACATTTCCTGAAGCACAGCTTATAGGCCTGTAGCAAGCTTAGGCCATCTGACCCATTAAGGCAAGTGTTAAAGTTAATGACATCATAGAAAGGCAAAGAATTTATAGTAGTCATCAATTTCCCTTTCATTCATGCCCTTTGATCTGAACATGAGGTACAGCTCTTAAGTTACACTGTTTGTTTTTCATTGAAAGGCCATAAATTGGTGTCAAGTCTACTTCTTCTCCTGGAGCCTTCTGAAATTCCATCTGGTGCAACATTGTAGCGAGGAAGAGGAAAACTTCCATTTGTGCAATGGACTCACCAATACAACGCCTCTTTCCCATTCCAAACAGCATTACTTTCTCAATTTCTCCTTTGTTGACAGATTTTCCATCTGCATTCAGAAACCTCTCAGGGCAGAAGTTGAATGGGTTCTTCCACAGTTCACTGAAACAGGAAAAAAAGTGGTCTAAATACATCACAACGGAATGTACAGATTAGAACAAAATATGGCAGGAAACCAAAACAAATTTACAACTGCTACTTATTGTAACAACTGCATCAGCTTTAAAGAGACCAGCAAACATTTATAAGGTAAAACACACAATTGCACAAAATGGTTTTGCAATGGACTGTGACCCCTGCCAGGACATGAACAGCTTAGAAAATGATAATGACAGGTTTGCAAAAGACTTTGGAAGTTATGGACATTGCCACAAAATGGCGATTAGAATTCTATGAAATACAGAGGTCTGCTATTTTTTGTCAGTTTCACTAAAAACTTAGACACTATTCACTTTTTTCTTACATTTCATGCATGCCCAATCTTTCAATAGTAACTGTTATGTAGTCTTGACTGTGCAGGGTGTTAAACACAGCTGTAAATGTATTGTTTAATAGTTTTCTTTAGCTATTCTGCCATACTCTTTTCCTGACAATTGGGAGCAAAATCACCTAATGTCCCCCTTGCTATCACCTTATCATAAGTGTATCACTGAAGGTTACCTTATCTTCCAATGCCTACCATTAAAAACATTATCTTTTTTCTGTTAGGTATTAGTAAAAAAAAAAAAAAAAAAAAATCCAACCCCATTCACTGTAGCCACACTTGGCTCTTTTATATTATCCTTTGTAGTACTTGGTAGGAGTGCTGTACATGTGTGTCTGTTTTCAAATTAAAAACCAGTGAATTTAAGAATTACCACTCCTCAAAGTCATTTGCTGTACTTAGCTTTCCAAATTGGGAGAAAAATTCTGCCCCATTAGAAGCTTCACAGCTTCACTTGTTGACTCTACAGACGTCTTTGGTAATAAATGCTTTCACTGCTCCAGGAGAGTAATTTGTTGTCTGAGCCACAAACTGAGTCACAAGCTACAGAGCTTTTCTATCCAGCTCAGTTTAATTCAATGAGTTTTAACTGTTAGGTTTAATATGCCCAGTTTTAATAGTTTAGCCCTAACTTTCAACATAGCTTCTCTGGGGATTCAACTTCATTAAATTTGACACTGCTCTTGGGCTGCTGTGTTCTAAAAGAACAGTGTGTAAACAAAATAAAAGAAAACAAGGTTTAAGAGAGAGCTTTTTTCCTAAACAAATAAATATAGAAGATAGACTTCAGGACACAGCTGTACTGTAACAGCAGAGAGGTCTATAAAAGGACTATGACCCAAAGCTGATGGAAATAGTAAAGTTTTGATTCCATGTTTAGTTAAGTTACTAATATGTTTACTTAAGACTCATGTACACCATTTATGAACTCCAGATTCTGACTATTTTGCAGTCATTGCAAATGTAGCTAATTTTATGCAGCAAGCACCTCACATACAACAAAAAAAAACTGAAATGAGCACAACAGAATTCCCAAGACAGAGGTATTAATTTGACTGTGCTTAGAATATGGTCCCAGACTGCTCACATCTATAGAAATTACAAGACTACCATTACTTTGATATGTTATAATCACCATTGCAATTTCTTCACTGTTTTTATCTTTACCGTGAAGCATTTTGCTCATGGTATTCCATGGGCTTCCTTAGTTCTCATCGAGTAATGGGAGGTCAAACAGCAGGAAGGCAAACAAATGTGGTTGAACATTCTATAAAGTGACCGTTGGAGACATAAACCCATTCAATGTATAATAATAACAGTGTCAGACCAAGGACTTTGACCTTGTGCTGCAGTTTTCGAGATGGACTTCTCAGGGAAGGGCATGTATTTTTTTATTTAATGGAGGAACAGGTATTAGTGCATTATTATTTAATTATTACACTGATTGTTTAATTCCTGTTGGTGTGGCAGGATGCTTGCTTCTGCATATCATTCTTTTTTTCCTTGATGTTCCATTGATAATGTTTCTTGCATGGTCACTGAGTCAGATGTTTTGTCACATTTGTGTGCTTTTGTGTTGTTTGACTTCATATTTGTCAACTGGAAGTTAGGTTACCTGTCCCATGGGGGGGGGGGGGGTCTATATTATGTGATCGAATGGTCAAATGTTCAAACATGTAATAGTCAACCTATAATAATTGAACTGCCACAATGTTGAACGGAAAAGAAAAAAAGAAAAACCCATCCAAACAAATCATTTAAACGCTCTACACAGGGGGGCAAGCCCCCCTGCACCCCCCACACCTCCCGCTACTTAAATATACCAACTCTGAGATTGCAGTACAGTGCAGACAATGGAAAACTTCCAATTCCGCACTGTAAGGAGATCTCCATTGAACTGTTTGACATTGTGGCTGTTCGATTATTATGGGTCGACTATTACGTGTTTGAATAGTTGACCATTCCATCACATAATATAGACCTTCCCATGAGTATAATGGCTATTAACTTTTCAAATACAGGTAAGTATTGTTTTCACATTTACAAGCATAGCTCTCAACTGTCCCAGACTTTCAGGGACGTCTGTGATTTTGACTGAAATTTTAGCTCTTTCCGTGGTTATCTCTCCAAACATTGGTGACTTTGGAGAACAGGTGGTGTACTACATTTAATAAATAATACCAATAATTAGAGTTATAGACTTCTTTTACTTCAGAAAATGTATATTAATTCACATTTGCCTTACTCTGTCAGTGCTTCAGGTTAATGATACTAATATTTTAAAACTATCCCTGATTATTTCTGGATTTATTTCTAATTCTAAAACAAGTCAAAGACCTCATGAGGAATAGACTGCATCACCAAAAATGAAAAAGTGTAGAATAAAATGACAAACGCAGAAACACGGCAGGTAAAAACACACTGACTTTGATAAAAATAACAAAACTGGTAAGCGCTTTCTCACTGTAACAGGTGCTTCTTCAGACCATGAATAATTCAATAACAAACCATTTAAATAGTGATGCATCTAAAATACAACCAATCAAAAGCATGTATTAACAAAAACTAATAAAATAAAAAAATCACATCTACTCTATCAAATCAAATCCCTAGATTTCAAAACTGATTTCAAAGGAACTCTATCATTCAAGCCTGGTGACATATCTGCTTGTAATTTAATAATCCAGTGCAACTCTCTTCTCTCTGTATAATTTTTAAAGTCACCCAAACGCATATCCCGTTTAACAGCTTCAATCACTATAAAACCAAAAGTGTGTGTACTGTCAGTCATATTGACATGTCTAGAAAGTGCATTAGTAACATCACCAGTACGTATTGTATATACACGTTCCCTAGTCTGTTCAAAAAAGGAAAGATTAGTTTTGCCAGCATAAAAACTCACATAAATTACAGCTGGCAAGATAGACAATATCAGAGGTGTGACAATGCGCCATAACATTAAACTTAAGAGACTCACATAATAGGATGCACAGATGTATTTATTGGGAGTATTTATAAATTTATAAAAATTACATCTGCCACATTGATGTGTACCAGTAACCTCTAATAAATTGTTACCATTATATTTGGTTTTGTAACAGAGATGTTTCAATGATTTTTTGTTCTTATATCTGAAACAAGGCTTAGTCCCTACCAATTTCTTAATATGCTCATCTCTCTTCAAAATCGGCCAATTAGCTTTTATAATGCCACATATGTCCTCATTATCACTGGTAAAAAACAAGGTTAGAGGGATACTGTTTCTAGGAGCTCCTTCTAATGTCTCAAAAATAGGGTTTCGCTGTACCAGACCTATTTTGTAAAACATCAGTAACCATATTATCCACTTCACCTGGTCTAAAACCCCTACTTCTAAAATCATTACTCATCTTAGCTGTTTTATTCTGCACTTATTCCTAATTCTGTTGAGAGCTATCCCTGATTTATTGAGAGCTATGCAAAAAGATAAATATGCATTCTGACTGCAAAATTAAATTTGGGGATGGGTTTCTTCAATGATATCACACAACTTATAAAGTGGGGTCCTAGTACAACTGGGCTGAAGATCTGAGCTAAATCTGATGACTATTGCCAATGCTTTTTTCTTTATATCTGTTTTTTTCAATATAGCCATGTGTACAGACTACCTAATGAATGTAACCGTTATCAAGCTTTATCTGCAGACTACATTTTTTTGCAAAACAAACAATAATTTCAGAATCACACTGACCCACATTGAAGGACCAGCCTATATCCCAAAGACCATGTGCACCATCATGTGCTTGTTACATGAACTGCACCTGCATCATTATTTGCATTAGCAAATTATATGGTATGTATGTATGTATGTATGTTTGTACATACTTGTTTATTCCAAATTGTCAGCCATGTGGTCACTGAAAAAATTACTTTTGATGCCAGTTATGGGTTTAATTTGTGAAAAGCTGCCTAATCAAGTGTGATACAAAGTATCAGCATGAATGTCTTATCTCTGAGCTCACCTTGAACTCAAAGTGCAAATATAAAGATTTCCTACGTACAAGATGAAAGTTTCCACATAAGAGAAGTCACACACAAAAAAATGTGAATGCTTTTATCTTAGTTTGTTTTATTAAGCTGATTCATATATATTAAATATGCTCTAATGTGTGTACTATGACTGCCAGATACAATTGTCAAAGAGGAAGTATGGCTCTTGTGAGACCTATGCAAGCAAAATGTTTACCTCTTAGGTCTGTCTATTAAATATTCAAAGGTCATGTAATGTGTTTTAATCAAATAGATCGCATTATTTTATAGTACTTTTGTAATAAATACGCAATTGTTTTATTATTTCCTTTTATTGTAGAAAAATGTTAAGCAGATACCTATAGGAACTCATGGGTTTTTCCTAACTATTTTTTTTCTGATTAATAGTTTATATCAACTTTCTCAATGTATTAATGCAGCAATAAGCAATTTAACCTGACACATCTACACTTCTGCCATTAAAAGAGTTACTTACTTGTCATGGTTGACTTGCCACTGATTGATGAAAACGCATGTAGCCTGGGGAATGAAGTAACCATTCAAAACAACATTCTTTGTCGTGCTGCAAAGAATTAGAATACGTGGTCAATATCTGTATAAAGTGACATTAGTTAATGACATCAGATTAGAAGTAAATGATAACACTGTAGCCTGAAATGGCTTGTGGCAACTGCTCATGTGTCAGACAGTAGTTTTGTATGTAAATGCTTTCAGTTCTAGAAACTGAATCACTAAAGCTAGACCATGCATTATTTGACCCGCACTTTAACAAAAAATTATATCACTGAATAAAATTAAGGTTGCTCTTGCATTCTTTAGCGCACATATTAAGTAACTAACTTTAATTTTCTTCACATGTAACAGCCTTGATATGCTCACTCCATTCACATAATTGTGTCTTATAATGAAAGACAGCACCTTACCAGTGAGGAATTGTGAAGGGCACAAAGCTAGAATATCTGAAAGTCTCTGCGATAAAAGCTTCTAAATATGGCAGGTGACTTCTGTCTGAGAGCCTCGGCTTCCGTTCTTGTCCAATTTTCTCATCTAAAAAATTACAGAAAATGAATACAATTTTTTGCAAAGGCAACTTAAATGTGCATTGCATTAATCTGCTATAAATTAGTACTGAAGGAACGTTGCCACTGTTGATATTAAATGTGCATTGCATTAATCTGCTAAAAATTAGCACTGAAGGAACATTGCCACTGTTGATATTAAATGTGCACTGCATTAATCTGCTATAAATCAGCACTGAAGGAACATTGCCACTGTTGATATTAAATGTGCATTGCATTAATCTGCTAAAAATTAGCACTGAAGGAACATTGCCACTGTTGATATTAAATGTGCACTGCATTAATCTGCTAAAAAATAGCACTGAAGGAACATTGCCACTGTTGATATTAAATGTGCACTGCATTAATCTGCTATAAATTAGCACTGAAGGAACATTGCCACTGTTGATATTCATAGGTTCATAGGTTCATACTAGGCTATCTGCCCTAGGGCATTTATAAGCCTAGCCAGAATGTGTTTGGCTTTCCCACCCATTTTAAATTTATTTTGCTATGCCCTTTTTCGAGGTTAGTATACTGTGCCTCTGTCTAACAGTGACACAGAAGTGATACCTGGGGTAAACCTATGATCTCCCATTCACTCATCAAGATTCCTCTTGAAGAGAGTCAATGAGGGACTCTGCCTAACCTGGACTGGGATTTTATTCCAGAGTGAAGGGAGCCTCTGGGTTATGAATCTGTCCCTCCAGCATGTCCTATTTATTTCACTGCTGAGGTTCAAGTCTCTTGAGCCCGTAGCTCAATGGGATATGGATTTTCTGAGGTGCAGCATGTCCATTAATTCTGGGTTGGACATGGCTTTATACGTCAGGCACAGATCGCCTCTGAACAGGCGGTATGCCACTGAGTAGAGCTGGAGTTTCTTTAACCGGGCAGCATATGACATCTGTTTGAGCCCTTTGATCCTCTTGGTGAGGTACTTTTGGGGTCTTTCCAGTTGCTGCAGTTGTCTGGTAAGGTACATCCCAAAAGGGGCATTGTACTCAATTATGGGCCTGATGAGGGATGAGTAAAGAGGCACGATGACCTCCCCTGATCTAGATGTGAATCCCTTCATGATTAGGTGGGCTATATAAAATGTTTTTCTAACCACTTTGGCCACATGGTTGTCAAATGAGAGATTGCTATCAACTTGGGTCCCCAGGTCCCTAATTACTTCTTCTGTACTTAATGAATTACCACCTATGTAGTAATTTGTGGGCACTTTGTTTTCGCCAAAGGGGATGACTATACACTTTTTGGCATTTAGCTTGAGGCCATGGCTCTGGCACCAGTTGCCTGTTTCTATGAGGCCCTTTTGGAGGAAGCTTGTGCCGGCTGGAGAGTCGATTATGGTGCCCAGTTTGCAGTCATCTGCGAACTTGGTCAGCCACAGTCCTTCCGTGTTGGCCTGTACCTCCGAGAAATATATACCGAACAAGAGAGGTCCCAGGACTGAGCCTTGTGGGACACCACTTGTAACTGGTTTGGAGTCTGACATGGCTCCAGCAATTCTAACCATGTGGGTTCTGTCCTTGAGCCAGTTTGCAATCCATCTAGTGACATAGGGGTTTATATTTAAGCTGGTGAGCTTATCTATAATGCCCGAGTGGGGTATTGTATCGAAGGCTTTTGCAAGGTCCAGGTAGGCTGTGTGGACCACCTTCCCCTCGTCAATGGCCTTGGTGACTGTTTCAAAGAAATCAACCAGGTTTAAGAGGCAGGATCTGCCCTTAACAAAGCCAAACTGGGTAGGATCCAGTGTCTGTAGGTCCCCAATATCTTTATTTATGCGGTCCATGATGATCCTTTCCATAGCTTTGCAGACTAAGCTAGTCAGGCTTATGGGGTGATAGTTTCCAGGATCCGTTGAGGCACCACCTTTATGGAGAGGGACCACTGTTGCTGTACGCCACTCTTTGGGCACATATCCTGTAGTAAGGCTGAGATTGAACAGTAGTTTTATGTTTGGGTTTAGCTCTTCTTGGAGTTCATGTAGGACGCAGCCCGGGACACCATCTGGTCCCATTGATGCTGTGTTTTTTGCTTTGGAGAGGGTGGCTCTTACCTGAGCATCTGAGATGTCAGGGGGGCAGCACTCTGCTGGGATAGATATTTGCCCTTTTGGTGTGGAGGGGGGGGAGAAGTTTGTGCTGAACCTGTCAGCTAGGATGTTGGCAATGTCTGTGGGTTCGGTGTATTTTTTGTCATTTTGGACTAATTCTGAGCATATCTGGGAATTACCACCCAGGTTCCTAACATAACTAAAGAAAGCCTTGTGATTATCCTTAGTGTCCTGTGCAATTTATCTCTCGAAGCTGGCCTTAGACAATTTTATGAGTGCCCGTAGTTTTTTGCTAATACTGATCAGTGATGCCTTCCCTTTTTGGGATTTTGCTCTATCATTTAGTAGCTTCCTCCTTCTATTGTATAGTTTGTTTGTGGCTGGGGTCCACCAGACAGGACGTCTGCCTTTGGAGGATTGGGTCTTGGTTTTGTTTGGGATCGCATGATTCATGCATTCCTGAAGGTGTTCATAGAATGCGTTTATAAAGGATTCTGCGGTCTGGGTCGTATTTTCCACAGGCCCGGGGGCTTTGAAGGACTCCACCTCGGTTTTGAGGAGTGTGAAATTTGCTTTAGAGAAGTTTTTCACTGTGGTTTTCTGGGCAAGGGGTGGGGTCAGGATGTGAATATCCAGTGAGATTAATTTATGGTCTGATCTTACCAGTGAGGGATACACTTCTGGTCTGGAGCATAGAGTCCCCATGTTGGTGATGATCAGGTCCAGTATGTTTTCCCCTCTTGTGGGAGTGGTAACAAGTTGTTCCATAGCATTTGAGTTTATAAATTCTAGGAACCTTTGGGCTAGGGTGTTGGAGCTAGAGTAATGCTCCCAGTCTATGTTTGGGTAGTTGAAGTCGCCCAATATAATGGTGTTTGGAGAGACCTTCATATTTTCCAGTGTTCTCAGGAAGGCTGAGTGGGGTTCCTGGGTTTGGGAGGGTGGTCTGTAGCAGGCTATAAACTGGAAGGCAGTTTTACCCACTGTTAGTTGCACATGGATAGTCTCTGATGCTTTGTGCTTTGCCACCAACCTGGAGGTGTGGGTATCTTTGATGAATATCGATACTGCCCCTCCTTTTGTGGTTTGGTCCAAGTTTTGGGGCCGAAAAGCATAGTATGAGGTATAACCTGGTAGTGCTGGGGTGCTCTCGGGAGCCCTGAACCAGGTTTCTGTTACTGCACAGATATCGATGTTCTCCATGCTAAGGAGAGTTTCGAGTGTGTGCATCTTGAGGTTTAGACTTCTGGCGTTGAGTAGCATTACTCTTAGTTTCTTATCCCTTGTGATACCTATGGAGGTGGGTTTGTCTTTTGAGCCTTGCCTAAAAAAGGCACTATGGGGGTAGCAAGAGTCTTTGCCAATATCTGAAAGCCCAGGGGTGACAGGTGCAAGCCATCCCTAGCGAAGCAGCGTGGCTTGTCGAGCATATCATCCCAAGCTGACAGGCATTGGATCCCCTTTGAATGACACCAGTACTTAAGCCAATTGTTGAAATTGATCATCTTGTCTTTATATTGTGGCATCATTCTTGGTGAGGGTAAGATGCTACTCAAGGTCAGGGTCATACCGGCCTGGGCTACATGCTCAGAGAGCTCCTCTATGTCTCTTTTCATGTAGTCCAGGGAGGTACATCTCAGGTCATTCACACCAGCATGGACAATGACTGAGTCATATTTGTACTTGCCTTGGAGTGACCTGAGTGCTTGTGTTATGTGGCGGATCCTAGCGCCCGACAGGCTGCGCACCGTGACCCTCTCCTTGTTCAGCCTGGTGAGCGGGACGTCAGTGTGCCTGACGATAGAGTCACCTATTACAAGTGTATCAGGTGTGTTGTTTAGTCTTAAGGGCTGTGACTGTTTGGCACACTGGCTTTGTGAGATATGTGTTGCACGTGTTTTGTTTTGGGGTAGCGGTTGCTTGGGTGTCTGCTTTGTAGGTCTCTGCTGCTTAGGCAGATCTTTATTTAGAGCCTCTGAATATGTTTTTGTGTGATTATGTGTTTGGTTTGCTGTCGTGGTAGGTCTGTGTGAGACAGGAATTGTAGTGAGTGTGGTTTCCTTCTCCTCCTGACTGGTTATGCCAGTACTGAGTTGAGAGAGCTTAGCCTCCAGTTTTGCTATATGGTTGCAACTCTCACATGTGTTGGAAGTTGTTGGGAGGAGGAGTGGGTTGTCAGTGTACATAAGGCAGTTGTAACATTGCCTCAAGATTCCTAGATTCACCAGCTGGACCGGAGAGGAGATTGACAACTGACCTTTGGACATGCTAGAATAATATTGGGAATTCCTTTATAATTGAAAACAAGGGCCAGTGGGGAGTGAGGGTGCAGTGCTTTTAATTTTTAGTGCTGACATATAATTGCTTTAGTGAGCAAGTGCCAGGTAACTTAAGTGCAATGTGTTACAGGTAACTTAAATGCAAAAACGACAAACAGTAACTTTCTTTCAAGTGAAACAAGGAAATAAGTATAGTAAGCAATGCAGATATCACTAGTGATCCACAGAAGCGCTGAGAAGCAGCGTATTAGGTGGAATTAGCATTCCAGGGAAATAACAAGCAAACAAACAACAAGCATATAAACAAAGCTAGATTCAGCAGGCCTGGATCTAGTCTATGCTACAGCAAATATTTAATCTGCTATAAATTAGCATTGAAGGAACATTACCACTGTTGATATTAAATGTGCACTGCATTAATCTGCTAAAAATTAGCACTGAAGGAACATTGCCACTGTTGATATTAAATGTGCACTGCATTAATCTGCTATAAATTAGCACTGAAGGAACATTGCCACTGTTGATATTAAATGTGCACTGCATTAATCTGCTATAAATTAGCACTGAAGGAACATTGCCACTGTTGATATTAAATGTGCACTGCATTAATCTGCTATAAATTAGCACTGAAGGAACATTGCCACTGTTGATATTAAATGTGCACTGCATTAATCTGCTATAAATTAGCACTGAAGGAACATTGCCACTGTTGATATTAAATGTGCACTGCATTAATCTGCTATAAATTAGCACTGAAGGAACATTGCCACTGTTGATATTAAATGTGCACTGCATTAATCTGCTATAAATTAGCACTGAAGGAACATTGCCACTGTTGATATTAAATGTGCACTGCATTAATCTGCTATAAATTAGCACTGAAGGAACATTGCCACTATTGATATGCCTCTGACTTCTCCCACTGTAGGATGTGAATTTCAGGTTGCTACAACTTTGGTGCTATTCTGTAAGATTCCATTCTCTATATTTGAGTGGACTGGTCATACAGCATCACATACACTAGACCCTTACATGGGAGACATGAAGAATAAAATTACTGACCTCCGTATAGGAAGCAGAAAGTAAAAATGTTAGTTGTCATACATCTCAGTTTACTTTCCAGCTGATCGGAACTCACATATTAGGCATTACCGAAGAAAATCCACTATTTTATTTATATTTCCATTTTATTTATATATGTATTTGGGCACAGGAAGCATTAATGGTTACATTTATACAAAGAAAGTTGCAGCACTCTGTCTGCTTCTCTATCCAAGGTAAGTAGTCAGTGGAGTGATTATAGCTTTCCACTATCCAACCAGAATTAGTAGCCAAGAAATGACAAAATAAAAATCCTTAAAAGGTACAGTCTGGCAAGCCTTAAGTCTTTACAGAGCAATATTTTCTTCCACAATGCTAAACATACATACCTAACTCTTCATGTATTTTCTTCTGTATTTCTGGGAATGCAACAAGGTATGTGAGACTCCAACAAAGAGCAGTCGTAACAGTGTCAAATCCTTAAGAAAAGGGAAAAAAATCCTTGTAATATTTTTCTTTAAAACAAGCACATGCCATTGTATGGGATAATCTATAGCAACATTTAAGTACAGTACATTTTGGTTTACATATCAGATTACTGATTTTCTAAGTTGTAATGTAAGCTTAAGAATGACTAGCAAGAAGTTTCTGTTGTCGAATATAACAAAAAGTTAAAACAAATAATTTAGTCTCTCTACACATGTTCACTTAGACCAGATACTACTACAGTTTACAGCCCCGTTAAAATATACCTCTGCTTGTTTCAGACAGCACCTACCATCCTTGGTACAAATCCCATTGTAGGAGTCTCTCCAACCCCCCTCCCCCATAAAACAAGCAGGATGACATCAGCCACTCATTTCCTCCAGGCTAGCTCTCTCATAACTAAACCACTAATTAATTTTGGGTTGTGAGAGGTGAAGACACATGGCCCTCTTCTGCACTAATGGAACAGCCGACCCATCAATGTAGTAAATTATGAAATGGAAAGAAAAATATGAGTGCAGTAGATTGTCTACATGAATAAAGCAGTAGGACCTCACCTGCTCCAAACAGATCATTTACAATCCCAACAACTTTTTCATCTGACAGCTGTAGGTTAGCATTTTCATCCATTTTCTTGTCCTGGCAATGCTCAATGAGAAAGTCAGTGATATCTGTGATGTTGTCCTAATGGATATAAATGGACATAAGTTGTTATATTGTTGACACTTGTTGTACAACTCTTAAGCACAGACCACAAAACGAGTATGAAAATAATTACAGTCATGAATGTGGCATTTATATAAAAAATGCTGTACTATATAACAGTAGTCCACCTCTGTGACAGTATATTTCCAAGTACCTTATTTAACAGGATTTTATTTTTGATCTAGTATCTGAATCGATGCAACAAAAGCACTGAGTAAATATTTAGCTACAATTCAGTTTAAATTTTCAAAAAATAAACAGATATATATTATAGGCTTGTACTCCTTGCTTGATGCAACTACATTCAGATTTGCAAATACTTAATCAATTAATGTTGTATTAGCTGCCTTTGTCAGAGGCACCAAGTCATTTCCAACACACCATTACCTGCATATCCTAGAATTATAGTTCATTACGTTTTCCTGATGGCAGAAGGACACAATAAGCCTATGTAGTCCACCCTTTTAAGTATGTTTGACGTTCTACCTCTCTTCTATCCCTACAGTCTTCCTTACCCTTTTCCCACTTGTACCATGCTGTCTGGAATGTACTGCGGTGGTGGTGCTGCGGTAGCATTGTCGCCTCACAGTTAGACATTGCCCATTCGATTCTCAGTTAGAGCGTCTTCTGTGTAGCGACATGCATGAATGGGCGTTCCTTCGTTGAAGGTTGTGCGTTAGGCCCGGCAAGCCAGTACGTAAAAATCTACTGCCAATCATTAGCATACCGGAGTTCCGCTGTGGCGACCCCTAACTGGGAAAAGCCGAAAGACACAAACAAACAAACAAACCATGCTGTCTGGAATGCCTCTGTCCATTCCCTATTTACCATCCATTCTGGTAGTCAGTCAAATGGATCCAAAATCCTGTCTGTCTAAGAGATTATTTTGGAAATCCAGGATGTAGTCAGCCCCTTCAATCAGCTGTCTGTGCCTTTTCCTTCTCTCTTTGTTCTTCCTGTTCAGAATGACCCCTTCACATCTCTCTCACATCATCTTGAGCACAAATATCATGCACTATCTGATCTCAGCAGGAAAGAGTTCTAGCAAATATCAGCTAAAATGTATTTTATTTTGTAAAAAAATACATCTAGTGATGTATAGTGTATTTATCATGTATGTAGGAGGTGCTGGTAAATGCACAGCCATAAAAACTCTACACATGCTATTCCAATAAAAATCCATCAATTCCATACTTGGTTAGGTAAAAGTGAGTTGTGACACAGCTCAGAGACAGTTTCTCTTTTAGTATAACTGAGTTACTTAGACTAGTTTCAGGTACACAGTTGAATAACAATCAGGAAAGTAACCAGATTGTAATACTAAGTGGTGTGTATGTGTGTGTGTGTGTGTGTGTGTGTGTGTGTGTGTGTGTGTGTGTGTGTGTGTGTGTGTGTGTGTGCTAGAGTGGTGGGGACATATTCTAAAAAAACCTCAAAAAATGTTTTCATCTCTGAAAGAGTTTATATAAGATAAGGACAATGGGTGAGATTTTTAGAGAATTCAGACATAAATCAATTCAAACATATTAGAAACATCTGACTCTTTCAGACATACAAACATAGAAGTGTAGGTAACCGAGTGCAAGAGCTAACTGTGTTTTTTGTGTGAGTGCATGGGGGGGGGGAGGGGTAGCCCAGAAAAAAAATTCTTCTAGGTAAGAGCATGATGAATGTAATAGGCTGACTAAATTAGGTCTTACTTTTTAACAGGAAATGACAAGAGTTTTTAAGAGTGTGACAGCATCTCAAAGAAATCCTTGGCGGCATTCTAAAAAGATTAACTGATGGGTAGGTGAAAGGTGTAGGTAGTGTAAATACAACAAAACAGACTAAAAATTATAAGGCCAACACATACATAGTGAAAAAAGGCTAACAATATAGCCACATTCTGACCTGTAAAGAGAAAGTCTAAGTTGGTCACTAAATGCAAGAGGACTGACACCTGAAAACATTTAATATTCTTGTATGACTTTCTTACCTTGTCAAAGAGTTTGTAATGCTCCTTTACTATTTCTTGGACGAAAGCATTGAATCTCCTGTTTAAGTCAATGAAAACATTCATAGCAGGATTCGGTAAGTACTGGAGAATGGGGATAAAATCGGCCTGGTTACCTGAACCAGCTATCTTTGCAAACTCTTCTGACATTGTCACCAAGCTCAGCAACCTTTGGTGATCATGGCTGTAGCGCTTCCCAAAACAGAGAGCACAGATGACATTGGCAACTGAGACCACTATATTTCTGAATGGATCAAACCTTCCATTCTTTTCCATTAAGTCACTGAAAAGTGTAATCAGGTACTCTGCTTCTTGGGAAATGTGCTCTTCTAGGATGCAGGAGTAAGTGGTATTTTTGCACTCATCTGCAGAGAACTCACGCAGGGCATGCTTAGCCAGCTTTCTACGGGCCTTCCATACTTCACCCATGTCTTTACTGAAGGCAAGGCTCATGCCATTGTTGATATATCTGAAGCTGTATAGATCAGGTCGGCCAGCAAAATCATCACCTTGTTTGATCAAAGCTTGTCTGATTGTCTCATATCCACTTAAGACCACAACAGGTCGCATACCTATTTTGATTTGCATAACATCTCCATAGGTTTTATGCATTTCACTCAAAGTAAGATGAGGGTTCTTTCCCAGCTGGTGGGCATTACCAATCAGGGGAAGACCTGTAGGCCCTAGTGGCAGTTTCAAACCTTGTGGAACCTTCTTTTGAAAGGTGCGTATTATCAAGCAAAAGATGCAGAAACAAGTAATGGCTAGTAAGATTTCAGTCAGTGTGATGGATTCAGAACCAAGCAGATTGTGCCAAATCATCATGAAGCAACAGAGGTTGTCAGTCAAAAAAGTACTTTATATCTCCTGTGGTAATAAAGGAATAAATGAACATTGTAAATTAATATGATAGGCAGATACAGCTTAATTTTAATCAAAAGTTATGAATGAGAATGACAGAACAATGCAAAATATAAGCAACTTCCTCAACAAAATATGATGACGAGACATTACAGAAATTACTAGAAGTATGTCAAAGTAAGGTAAATTCATCCTGTCAGTAATTTAGTTTTAGATTTATTATAGTATGTTGGTTTGGACAGATTATAAATCACTTATTTGTTTAGGTAATATCTTGTGCCAGTAGAAATTAAATTTAAAAAGATGTTTATAGCTTAGTACTTTTTTATTTGTAGTTTTTCCTCCTAAGGGTTGGAGTCTGGACTCTAGCCTTTACTAACATGTTTGCCTATACCATCTCCCTTAGTCCCAGTCATCCATTTACCAACCCCTTTGGGGTGCCTCTACTGGCATTTGTTGGCAGGATACTTCCAGCTCACCAGTCATGACCAGTAATGGCTGGTTCCTGCAACCCTGGTGTGTGCTTCTTCTTGCAGATTCATAAAGCAGCACTCTTGCACATTCCTGCATGCAGCACATTAGTGTGACATCTGGAGATACTCAGGAATCCCACTGGGGGGTCAGCAGTATAGCTGTGAATAACCCACTTCCTCCCACCAAGATAAGAGAGCGGGATACTGACAGCTCAGTCCCTCTGCTCTCTACAGCCTTCTGGCATTGGATCCTCTCAAATAATCTTGCCCATCAGTGATATAACAAGGCACTGTGCTCCTACAACAACAGGCTGGTTTGGTCTTTTTAATTTCTTCAGATAATGTTTAACTCTGTATAAATTTTAATGCTTTGTGACTTGCACCTAGTGAATGGTGTTGAGGGTCTCCCTATGGATTCACAAATGCAAATTAAATACAAATGCATAATATCTTCCAAGTCAGTGAGACCAGCAGAACATTCCACTGCAGGGAGGGTAAAAGCAACTTGAAGTGCACAAGAGTCTAAGTAAAATTTCAGTATAAACAAGTGAAAGGACTAAAAGACTATTGCAGTGGGCACTGGAAAATGTCAATACATGCAATAAAGCTACAGAAACACAAGGTTTACATAAACAGGAAATACTTAGAAGCAAGACACTGACATCTGTCATCATCTCTATAGCTGCTCTTCCCAGCTTGCAGGATCTACGCTTACTTACCTTAATGTTCTGAGTTAACTGTAACTCTTACAAACCCAGCCAGAGAGTTTACTCTTGTCTGCATTGACAGAAAATAATTTGTTTTCTACTGTTGAAGCATATTCCTATGTATGCCAATAATTTGTCTTTCCAAGTTAGCCACACTATTTGCTTGCCTTCATATTATATGATACGATACCAACAGATTGATCTTGACTCATGCTATCACTTCCTCTCTGTCTGGGCACTTTTGTATTGAATTTAGGCTTCCATATTTTATATCATAGCTCATTTCTTGCCAAGTCCCTTTTGATCATGTTTAAACAATGTCAGTTTACTTATAGAATACTTGAGCAGGCAGCTTGTGAGTGCAACAGAAATCAGGATGACATCTTAAGCATATGTTATGCACAACATGATTGTATGAGTTGGCAAATTTGTATAAAAAAAAAAAAAAAAAATATATATATATATATATATATATATATATATATATATATATATATATATATATATATATTGAAATATAATGCTGGAAAATGTGTATAGAAATATATTTGTGGCCATATGGCTGTGGAGGGGACTAGCCTTGCTTTATGGAAAGTGCTACCAGTGCATTAGTAACCCTAAAAGAGGCACGATCAATAATTGATGAGACCTGGTTACTTTATACCATAACTCAAAATCGTCCAGAGTTTTACAAAATGCCTCTGATATTGCTTCATATTTTTGCCTTGTCCCTCATAGTATGTTTTTGTTTCTCAAGTAAATCACTGGAGATTACAGTCAAGTGAATGATACCAGTTATTAAGAGATTCCTACTATTTATTGTTCAAAAAATGCATTTTGATGCAAAACCTATTGATCTATTAATTTTTTTAAGTGAATTAGATTCATATTTGAAACATTGTCCATACTTTAAGACCCTTTTGTCCTTGCATTATTTTTGGCTTTGTCCTGAATTATTGAGCAAAGAATTTGAGAGGTGTGCTTTATGTTAATGCATAGATGCAAATAATAATAATAATAACAACAATAATAATAAATAATTATAATAAAATTATTAATAAAAATAATAACCTAAAAACATGCTGGCTGTGCCGTTGCAACTCCCACTCTAAAATCACCCACCCCATCCAACCACTACCTTTCTTTCTACCCCACTAACTACCTTGATTATAGCAAGCTCAGATGCTCATAAGCCTAGTACTTATTATACAGCAGGAACTTCTTATTGTAACATTTGTTAATGTATGTTATGTACTTTGCAGATAAAGATTCTAGTTTTCTACTGATGTACTATGTTCTTCATCTGTAAATAAATTTGTAATTAATTGCTATGTTAAATTGTTAATCGCTATGTAATCCAATGTAACTACTGTCCGTTTATTTTAACTGTGAAGTTTTTCTCCCTGGGCCTCCGCTGAAAATGGACCTACGTCCAGTTGAACACTCCCGGACAACAAATGTAAATAAATAAATAATAATAAAGCATGTAAGTCATTACTACATACATATGTTCCAATTTGGAAAGTAGCGGTGCAATACTTCATATTGAATTCTGTCAGTGTATAGTAGCAACACTCTCTATGTAACACTCACTAGCTTCAGCCCTAGAGCGAACAACAAAATGCTGAGGTAGGATCACTGATGGTCTGTCATATTTAAGAACTCTGGTATGCATTAATAAGAGATGTAGCTGTGGTCTCCAAGCCCCATTATAAGCTTGGGTGTCAGGTGGATGGTGGCAGATGTTGGTAACAAGCACTGGTACATGCACAAATGCAGTTCAGCCTCACATGGAGTAGCAGTAGTGCAAATGCCAGTAAACAGAAAGACTGGTGTGTTGTTATACTCTGTTAACAGTAGCCACGTTTCGCGAGTGCTTGTACAATTTTGGATTCCTCTGTCCCCAACAGTATTTTTAACTAAGCAATGGAATTCAGTGTATTCATACATACCTGTCAACTGGCCAGATTTTCACAGAATGTCCAGATTTTTGCCTTGTATTTTAGGTCTGCTCCTCGTGCCCCCCACCCCCCCTGGGAAATTAATGAGGATTGAAGTCAGAAAACAATGATAAGACATTTGAAGTTTCAGACTTCATATATTTCAGAAAAATCATGCTAATGCAAAACCAGTTATTCTGTCAACTTTTGTATTTGATGAAAGCAGTATTTTAAAACTGTCCATATTTTGCCCCCCCCCCCCCCCCCCCCATTATTTACAGCTTTGTCAGATTTGTTGCATTGAAAAGCTGAAGGGTACAATGTGTGCATGTCTGTCTTGTTAAGTGCACCTTATTTGGGTGAAAAAGGCTCTGTTATACCCACTAGACTTTTCATACATAGGTACATAAATTGCAGCTAGGTGATTTTTCCCACTTTATAGCATCTCAAAGTGCAGGGAGTATTAAGGATCACTCTTAGATTCCTAACAAATGTATGAAATATATTTCTGATTTTTAGTGTGTCTTCATTTGGGCGGCCATGGTGGTGCAGCGGTTAGTGGTGTCGCCTCACAGCAAGAGGTTCTCCGGTTCGACCCTCAGCTGGGGGTGCCTTCTGTGCGGAGTCTGCATGTCCTTCCTGTGGCCGTGTGGGTTTTCTCCGGGTGCACCGGTTTCCTCCCACTTCCCAAAGACATGCTGCAGGTGGATTGGACACTCTAAATTGGCCCTAGGCTTGAGTGCATGCGTGTGTGTGCCTTCCATGGAAGGTTGGGTGCCGTGATGGCAACTCGACACCATAAAACTCCACTGCCAATCATGAGCGGACAGGTGATCTGCTGTGGCGACCCCTAACTGGGAAAAGCTGAAAGAAAAAAAAAGTGTGCCTTCATCTCTTCATGTATAATACCCCAGCACTTCTTTCTGACTGTAAAAGGTCTAAATGCTAATTAGCTCCTCAGAGAACATCACAAAGTTACATAGTAAAACCTCCCAAGATGTCCTATGACATAGTACAACCTCCCAAGATGTCCTGCGATTAGAACATCTGTAGCATGCACTGATGTTTCTGATACTAGTATCTGAAGTTGTAGGCGATTGTATTTGCCCCCCACGCCCCAGCACACATGCTATGGCAAAGGATTTTGCTCAAGCCGAAGTCGTCCCTCTGTATATTGCAAGAATTACTTACGTATAGCTATGGAGTTTGTCATGTTGGCAAGAGTGCATTACTTAAAAATACGTGTCAGTGGGCATTCTTCAAGCCTATAAGCTGAAATATTGCCATGTTATTTTTTTCATTAGTCAGCTGAAATATTGACATCTCCCTGACTGCTGCAGCATTAACTTCTACTATTCCATGCAACCCTTGGAATTGACATTATTCTATTTGCATCTGCAAGATAAACTTGCAAAGTTCTAGGCTTAACTTCGTTTGTGCAAATCAGAAGTTGATTACTTAGGATTCCAGACTAGTTTTCTATATTTTATAGAAGACTCGTGATACTATGTAGGTAGGTGGTTGTTTACGTTCATGACAGGATGCGTGTCTTCTGGAATGTGGTCTGGTCGCTTTACCTGTCTGCAGAGTACACGAAAAAGCAATGCTGCTTTACCTACTTTCAACCTGAGATCTCAAAAGTTTTCCTGGAAATCTCTTAAAGCTACCACGCCCCATCTGGGAGTTAGTAAACTTGCAGTGAGCCGGATAAGTTATATACATGAATGGAAGGCTGTGTAAGTTTAAGTACAACTTGACATTAAACTGAGCTGCTTTGTTGCTTTAAACACCCTTTCAGTGCATAAACAAAGGCGGCAGTATCAAAGTACAGGAAACGCTGCAAGGAGCATTTCTTTGATGTACATCACCAAAACGAATATTTTATGAGCTATTTAAATAGTACCTAGAAATCGAGGGTCCGCTTCCTCGAATGCACTTATATACTTTATGCTGTGGCTTGAAAATAATGTGCACTTCAGACTCCCTTTTATATTTATTGACTTCAAGAACTGAAAATGCATACTTTTGCACTAATTAAAACCTAACATCCTACAGATTGAAACCTAGCCAGGAGTATGGGGAGGTGCCAATACACAATTTATTTAAGGCATGTTGTGCTCCCAGCTGTGGTGACAAAGCAGTCATAATCTGTAAATCTTCCACGCGCACATACACCCGCATACACGCCCGCACGAACGGCCGCGGGTTGGTGCAAGAAAAAGCTGTCCATATTTAATCAAAATTCCTAACCCACATCAAGAGCGTGAGTGACAGACAAAACCACTAAGAACTCAACAGAAGTCTAAACTATACAGAGTACTAATTTCATCAGTCCTGTGCTTATGCACGGTAGGGATCGGTTGACTGTGCTAAGATCTCACAAAAGCAAAATAAAATAAACACGTTTGTCAAGCAAGAGTTACACTGACCCTGCAGTAAACATTCTGCTATTAAAATTAAATGCATAACGCAGCATTCAAATGATGCAATGGATGCTTTAGAGTTCATCTACGGACCCCTAGGACTGTCCTCCCAAGAAATACACCTAGACCCTAAAAGACTGCTTTATTGCCACAGGTTAAATTACATTGCCTACAGATAATTAAAAACTGACTTTGTACCTAAGCTTTTCGGTACTAACATGAATACGTGGTTGCAGAACTTCCTTGCAAACGTAAAAGGCTTTAACTACCAGTGTCATTAATAGCTATCTCCAAAGTCTGTACTGCTCTTAGCCCCAATGATCATACATCTCAACCTCTCGGCGCAAAAATAAATAAATAAATAAATGTTGACAAAGCCTAAAATAATTGGGGGGAGAGGGCAAAGGCCCCAGAATAGGGACATGGAAATATTGCGCTTATAAACTTAGAAATTTGATGGAATAGCGGGATTTGTGTTAGCACGCATTTTTCTGAGTGATATGAAGTCTGAAACTCAAAAGTACGTCATTATTTAGTGACTTCACTCATCAGTCCTCTGATCTGTCAGAAAACCACGAATTCTATGAGGTACGGACCAAAACTATGAGGTAAAAAACTGGACATTCTGCGAAAATCTGGACAGCTCATCTGTTGAGAGGTATGCCAATGATACAAGTGCTTGTAAACAGTTTGCGTTTTATACAAATATCATTTATTTGTTTATTTTCTGTTACGTAGTAATAATGGAGTTTGATTCCATCGGTCTTCATTTACTTGCTATGCAAGTCACAATAGCGCCACACCCATCACTCCCGAGAAGAGGCGCGTGCCCTTGTTAGTTAATTAATATATAAATAAAACAAATCAATTCCTCTTCCATAGTGAGGCGCATGTCATTTTACACGAACTATTACTAAATCTTGTCTAAGAATTAATAGGTCTTGTGTCGGAATCTGTCACGGTGAAGAACGATTTGTAAATACGAGTTGTGCTGGATGACTTCAACCCCATCGGAAAAACCGTTTGGTGTAGCACTGGCCACTTTTTTATGGTTTGTTTGCTTGCTTACTTCTTTGCTTGTTAACCGAGTGGGGGCCCCGACTGGTTAAACCACCCCTTTCAGTCACCAGCCATGCTCAAAAACTGAGTATACATTTCTATGGGGGGAAAAGAGAAAAACTACACAAAGTTTTAAATAGATCTGGTAATTAATTATGCACGAGATTTTTTTTAGAGCCAAACTGGGTAATGAAGTTACCTATACAGTAACAATCTTAAACAGCACTAACAGTGCAGCCTTGTAAAGGTTAACTAACCTTGTATGGGGTCAACTGTTCATTAGGTGTATGGAAGCTGCATCGGGAAGTAACAAAGCAGTAGTGTACATTAAGATTGCTTTTTGCAATTTATATGCATATGTACAAGTGCATTTGCACAAGGTATAGGACCCATAGACCTGCTGGAGCACCACTTCTCTGCAGCCAGTGACTCGAGCGAGTACGGCTAATTTTACAAGAACTGCCACCAGTTCATACAGATCATCAGTCTGACATATGATCGGACAAGAACGCCAGTCCATCGTTGGATAAAGATCTGCTTAAACCTTTAACTGGAGTAGTTTTTTTTTCCTCTGGAAAGAGGACTTTATTGTTACTTTTAAGTTTTGCTAAGTTAGCTGCAGCCAGGATCCGATCTGACATTCTGGACAGTTATCCTTATTCCTAATCAGGTCATATATTTACGAACATGCCCACTGAAGCATGCAATCAGTGCACATAAACAATTCATATTAAGAATGATTGTATTCATTTAACACATGTTTCTGGAAAGTGGCTGACAGAATAGCCAATTGATTCTGCACGTACTTAAAATAAGAAGTTATCGATTGGTCTATCGAGTTGCATAACAGATAAGAGGTGCATTTAGGGTTACCAGCTGTCCCACTTTGCGAGGGACAGTCCCTTTTTGGGCAATTGTGTCCTGCAAAAAAATCCCAATGTGCATTCTCCTTAATTCCTTTAACAAAACATAAACACAATTAGTTGAAAATCGATTTTGTGATATTGCGCCTTGCTAAATGGATACAACGCCCAAACAAGAAGCATTATGTGACACTTGTGGTGCACTGTGTGAGATTAATGTTAGGGTAAATGTACCCTGATCCCCCACACAAACAAACACACACATACACACCACCACCACACCAGTCCCCAGGTTTGTTGCACATTGCCCTTAGAGGACAAAATAAAAGTGGTGTAAACAAACAATATGCCATTTTATACTGCTTCATCCACTTATTAATGAAAGATTTACTGAGAAGACTTTCGTTTCCCTGAAGAACAGAGTTCATTTTATGTTTGCTCCATCCCAGGCCGCCCAAAAAAACCTAGTCCGGCAACATTTTATATGTAATCCCAAGACTCTCAGTTTCTTTCTCGCTCCCTGAATAAACATTGAGGTCCACATGAATTAGGGTTGCCACCTTTTCAAATGGCCTAAGTGGGATACTTGTTTCTGCAGAGACGTGAGATTTTGCAGGAAAATCATGCCTCCAGCAAGTGCAAAAAGACTGAATTTATTTTTTTGTAAAAAAATAAAAGCGTATGCTTGATTTATTCGAGTTGCCTATGCTGTTTCACGTAATATTTAGATCTTTCACAGAAACACTAATTACTTTATGCAACTGTTAAAGAAAACCTGGAGATATTTTGCCGTGAAATCCCAGGATTTTTGCCTTTTTCAGCCGCACCCCCGGCACAACTGCTCAAACATCGACTGTCCGTTCCTCTTTGGGCAGGACAGACCATATCTGAGCAGTTGTGCGCTGCGGAAAAAAGAAAAATGGCAAATGCCCTCTAAGATTTTAGGGGGAATGTGTTTCACAAGTTTCCCTTGCTATGTACATAAACAATTATTTTGTATCTGAAACAGACAGTTAAATATTGTGTGAAACAGCATAAGCAGCTCAAATGTAATTAGAATGAGCTTTTAATAAGGCAAAACGTGCGGTTCAATGCATTACACTGCAAGGCCATACTAAGAGGAAACAAACAAAATCTGTATGAAACATAACAAAACATGGATATGCATCCTTGTATTAATGAGGAAATAAGTGCTGATGACAGATCACTGCAGATCTAGGAAGCCCTTAAGGAACAGCATTGTTTGTGTTTGACCTAAGAAATTTTGCTTTTGGACTGAAGGTATACGGAAGTCTGCATAAAGCACTTCTTTCTGCAGATGTAATTGGAAGCATCCCCCAGCGTTTAATGGACCATTTTTACCTGTCTCCGTAGGTAGTGCCTGGTCCACAGGCAGGAGGGTGATGTTTGTTATCACAAGGGCAATTTGCTCATCTGTTAACTTTCTTGCCAAGATACTTTATAGGACTCATTTCCCTAATTTTCTCCCATACTTGTTTCTGCTGCAGTAAACATGAGACCACTTACCTTGTAAAATGCTTTAAGTGAAAGGCAAACTGCTTAGAATAGTTGCGTTGGAAATAGTCTAGATTATTAGTATGAGTGCCTCTATTTTTACCGTTCAGTTTCTGATATTTAGTCTGCCTAGCAACACCTCAATTTATAAAGGATGCATTTATTTTTAACATTGTCTTAACCTGAGCTGCACCCTCTAAATCCCGCACAAGTCTCCCGTCTTTCTCCGCTCACATATACATCTCTCGCAACTCTTATGTTACCATTATCTACTGATTATAGTAGGACACATGTAGATAACCTAAGATCTCACCTTTGTGTGCGTGTTTGTCAGTGAGTGTATGTGGGTGTAGCGTATACAGGGATCCACTTATTTATTTGTTTTTACAACTGGGAGTTTTTTTTACAACTGGAGATGATCAGTGCGTATGCCTACTGTCTAACTCCACATGCCTACCTACTCATAAATTGTCAATCTTGGGGGGGGGGGGGGTATTCATTTAGCGAAACAAATTATATGCTCCTTTATCTGTTTTGCACCTGACCCTATTTTACTGCTATGTGCACTAAACATTTACTCAAAATATTATTTCTGTTTTTCTCAGAACACATCCACGCTTCCCAGGTGCAGGCTAAGTTACATACAGAGCAATACCAAAGTCTAACAAATTACGAGTTGCTTGTCCATGAGACTCCCCCCAACGGTGTTTATTCACAAAAGAACGACGCAGAGTGGAAGAGCTAATGCCATTCAAAACAACACATAAAACAAGACCCGAGATGTACACATTCCACGTAGATGTGTCGAACTTCTTTTGATGTGGAAAGACATTATGTATTGTAGTAGCGATTCCCAAATATCTTTCATTTGCAGCCTATGGGAGCACTTACATCATTCTTATTGCTTTCTTATGAAGTGCATGCAAAAATGAAAATGGCTATTACTCACTCGTCTGCAAGAGTTAAGTGCAAAGTTGCCGTGATACCTTAAGATAAGGCTGAGTAACTGACACAGCATGTGCACAACTTAATTTGGCTAGGAGCCGCAAGAAATGTTCACCTAATCTGACTCAAGTCTACAGAGAAAACACATACTGCAGACGTTCATCCTTTGGCAGTTAAATCTCGTTTGCTGATTACCATTTCATAACCATTGCAAATGACTGAAGTCTACAATCTAGAGCGTCTTGCAGGGTTTGTTCCTAGCTTCAATACAGTATGGTCCCTAGTTCTGCAAGGAACACTTGCTTCCTGATTCCTGATGTAGACCAGTCATCATGCATTTACTAGATGGGCTCCTTTTACAGTCTTGCTATCGTTTTTTAAGTAAAACAGCATAATATTCAAGTTAGATTTCATATACAAAAAGGTTTCCTATTACAGGCTGATGCAGTTAATGACTTACCCTTTTCCTTTAAATGTGATACCGCTTTCGCTTCTGATCTGCAAATGCCAATGTCTACGCAAAACTCAAAATCACTCAATATTTGTTTAAAAACTAAGTTAAATGTAGAATTAAAAGCACAACCGTTAGTAAGCTTATTACTAACTGCTTTTCAGTCTGAAAGCGAAAACTTTATATACTTACTCCTATAACCTGATTGGACAGAGAGAGATGATGACGTAGTCTGAAGCCGGAGCCGAATCTGCATTCCCTAAAGTAATGTATTTTATTTCTTTGTGCCAAACTAAGTTACCACCCGGCTGCTTCCATAGCCACAGTCATTGGGCACACAGAACTACACTGAGGACAGGCATACACACGCACACTTGCACACAGGCTGCAGGGGTTAGAAAGGCGGGGGGTGCATTAACAGTAGCATTAAATGCAAAGCCAACTCAAAGCTGCACCTATGGTTGTGTGTCTGTTTATTTTTGGGGAGGGGGTGTACTTGGCAAAGTAAGATTCGCTGCCAAATTATATTTCAAAGTGTTTTTTTTTAGGTGAATTATATTGTGCTTGTTAAGCTGAGCAGCCGAGTTTAGGAATCTTGTTCAGGTTAGATGGTAATATTTACAGTTTCTGGTGGCCATCCTGCTTTTACAGTAGTTTGCATTCCCTTGTAAGAGAAGGCAATGCATTGCCTTTCATATAATGCGTTGTGCTTTTATTTATTCATTGCATACATGTGTAAATAATGTCTCAGTCAGTGAATGGAGCTTCACGTGGGAAGTTTTGACTTCTTGTCTCCTCAGCAAAGGAGAGGGCTATCAGATCACCACTAATCGTGCAGATATGTATATATAGGAGAAATAAAGCATTTTACTTCAGAAAAAAAACGGACAAAGTGGGGTTTCCCTTTCGACCAAGAAGAGATAAGTATTTATTACGTTATCTGATAGGTAGAAAGAACTGACAGGCCATGTTCCGGGGATGCCTATGACCCGGTAGATCGGTTGGACAAGACCCGTTTCAACCAAGACCGTGCTAAAGAATTTTGACGCTACAGTATTAGGAACAACATATAACATATGCAAATAAACGATATTTATACGGAGGGAATGCAAGGTATCTACTTGGTAGGATACCATATATTAGTGTATAGTGTATAATTTACACGTATTATACATAGATGCGATATAGATGGATATACACACGGTAGCATGTACATAAGGGGGGTATAGTTCATATGGCATTTAAAACGTAAACAAAACACAACTTGTAAACGCACACACCGAAAGATTGTTGTGTAGCTGTAAAATTAAAATATGTTTAAGAAGTTTTGACAAGCGCAAGCATTTTGAGGTGTCCTTTTAGGGTGGCAAGTCAATCACTTATTGATCATCACTGTCTCCACATCATGCACATGTGGTATATAAGTCTTGACTATAGCCGGTGTCACTTTTTGTGAAGCACAAACTATGCATAGGCGTGAGGCAGATACATTGCTTGTGGTGGGGGCATGGGGTAAGAGAGGTATCCATCATCTCTCCAAGGTTGTGGGGAGCTGACTTCGAAAGTTTTGCAAGCTTTTTTAAGCAGAACATGACAGAACACTAGCATCTTACCGTGTGAAAGTGTGACAGTCACACTCTTTAAAACTGAACACTTGAGTTAACAAAAAACGCAGGGATGTGAACTCATTGAAGTGAAATTCTCTGACGGGTTCCCTATATTACATTTGCTCTATATGGCTGGGCTGATGCTGCGTACAGCACTCTACCGAATATTGATATAATTGCAAAGTTCCAGAATTTTAATACACTTGATTTGCACTCTAGAACGTTGTGTGCATTTTGCGTATTGTCATCTCCTGAATAATACACTGGTCTTGGCTGATGTTTTATTATTCTGCAACAGAGAAAATAGAAGTTCCGGATAAATGCAGCATTACTAAGAACGATCTCCCTGTTATTTTGCTCACGTGAAAATCAAATCTTAGCAGTCGGGCAAATAGACATATATTTAACTATGCATCGTATTATTTAGCAAAGGCGAACCAAATCACAACTTTCCAAGATCACTCTCGATGGCGTGTGTGTGTGTGTGCATGTGTGTGGGTGTCTATGTATGCGTGTTTGTTATGTGTGTGCGTTTGTGTATGTATGTCCGCGTGTGTGCATGTGTGTGGGTTTGTGTGTGTCTGCTTCTAGATCAGTATTGACAGTGTTCGTATATGAGCTTGAAAATTAAGGAACTAAGTAAATGCTAAAAGCAAAAGGCATATATGCGTACACAGGCAACCAATTGTTTCAGTACTGGGGTGGACGTCTAAAAACAATTTAAAGGAGTACAATACATCAAGTTGTCAAATGGATTTCTTTTTTCATTGTTTTATTGCATTTGTATAACGCATTAGGTCGGTTTCTGTTGCAGCCTTTCTTGCCTTTTTAAGAATTAGTCAAATTAGACCACTTCCCAAGGAAATAAAAATAAGCCAGAAAGACTGGAGATGTATTACAATACAGCGCTATTTAAATATTTAGAGATGCATACGTTAATATATGAACATTTTTTTTTCACACTAAGAAGAGAATTTCCCATACTGGCAATTATGTGATGCTTAAATACCTACCGAAATGTATTTCGTTGCGCTTTTCCATTAAACTTTTACAATAAATTAAAACGTTGTGGGACCCTAAACATATGCATGAATCCTCCGGTCACACACACACACACACACACACACACACACACACACTCTGCCCACCTGCCAACCTCGTAGCGCTAGAATCAGGGACAAAGCATAAAAATAATGAGTGCAGAGGTGAAAAAGTAAAATTGTTAATGTTAGTCTTTGTATATTTAAAAGTTGCAAGAATAATAGGTCTTGCATTAGCGTGCATTTCCTGAATGATATGAAATATGAAACTCAAAAATCTATTATTTAGTACATAGGTTCATATGATGTTACTCAGCTAGGTAGCTAGCTAAATAAACCCCCGAGGGTCTTTACAAGCCTAGCCGTTAAATCCCATTATAATACTAGATGAGATATATTGTCTATGCCTAAGTTTTTTTTTCTAGCAAGGACTATCCATGTCTAGGAGAGAAGCTTGGGCAGTCCACGGCAGAAATGCATGGTTTCCCATCCAGTCGTCCAGGTTGCACTTAAACAGGATCGTGGAGGTGCTCTGCTTGGGTGGCCATGGAAGTGCAGCAGTTAGCGTTGTCGCCTCACAACAAGAGGTTCCCCGGTTCAATCCTCGGCTGGGGTGTCTTCTGTGCGGAGTCTGCATGTCCTCCCTGTGGTCGCTTGGGTTTCCTCCGGGTGCTCCGGTTTCCTCCCACATCCCAAAGATATGCTGTAGGTGGATTGGACACTCTAAATTGGCCCTAGGCCTGAGTGTGTGTGTGTGCCTTCCGTGGAAGATTGGGTGCTGGGCTGGCAACTCAACACCGTAAAACTCTACTGCCAATCATGAGCAGACAGGTGATCCACTGTGGTGACCCCCTAACCAGGAAAAGAAGAAGAAGTGGAGGTGCTCTGCTTGATATGAATTGGAAGCCTTCTCCAGAGGAGTGGCAACCTCTGAGAGATGTAACTGTTTCTCCAGCAGGTCCTGTTTATGTTGCAGGTTAGATTAAGGTTCCTGGAGTGGGTGACGCTATTCCCATTTGACTTATGGTTGTGCAGCATTTTCATTAGATTTGGGTCAGAGACAGCCCTGTAAACCAGACATAAGTCGCCTCTAAGTAGTCAGTGGCAACTGCAATCTTCAATTATTCTCCAGCAAATGACAATATCATACAGAACAGAGCAAGAATATGAAAAATCAAGGACATTCAGCAAGAATAGTTAAGAGCCACAAATCCTTCTACACACAGCAGTCGTGTGTCATGTACTGAATACCTTTTCAGCTAGGAACATTAATGCACCCACTAATGACATACTGAGCAAGCATTCCTCTCAACCTCTTAATGCAAGAAATCTGGACAAAGCCTAATAATAATGAGACAAAGGCCTCAAAATAGGGGCAGATTTTAAATATTGGTCTTATAAACTTAGAAAGCTGCTAGAATAACAGGATTTGTGTTTGCATACATTTTTTGAAGGATATGAAGTCTGAAACTTAAAATATACATCATTATTTGGTCATTATTTAGTGAGTTCAGGCCTCTGTGACTTGCTACAAAACCACAGATGTTATGATGAGCAGACCAAATATTTGAGACAAAAATCTGTACAGTTGAGAGGTATGTGAGCAAACCAGTATTGTTTGGGCTTCACAGATGTTCCAAGTGCATCTGTTGTTAGTTCAGAACATTCTTGTTTAGTAAAGTATGGGCTACAGCATTAATTAATTTCAGGTCATAAAATACTATCCTACACCCTGCCATTAAATCAAGGGCTTACAGTGGGTGGCTTTAAATCAGCTGTTTCCAGACACATCTTCTTTTGACATTGACATACCAAGAAAAAAATGCATGCAAAAGCATACTAACACAGCTGAGTATTTGTTAAGCTAAAAGGTATAAAATCCCCTCAAAATATTGAGTATTCCACCCCAAACGGGCAAAACTACAGCCGTAAGATCACAGAGGGGCATATGTAGAACTTATTTTTTTAAAGGGATGGGGATCAACCTCCCCACCACAAACACATTATAATCACCTTTGGGGTTGGCATTACAAAATAATCGGAAAATGTTTTTTTTCCCCCAAAAATTAAAGATTCACCTCCTTTCTGTTTAGACTGAATGAATCTAACCCTGGAGAACAAAAAACATACATTGGTGTGTGTGTGTATTTGTGTGTGTGTGTATATTTTTGCAATAACACAACATAGTTGAACTTCACCATGACCAATGTGGACCTATAATATCTGTTTTACAGAACCTATCAAAAATGCTGGTTTCTATGTATGATTTTTGAAAGCAGGGTACAGTATCTCACATTCCCCTGACAGGTAATTCCCAGAATACAGATGACTATTGACTTACATGTCTTTCATCTATTCTTTCCATATTCATGGAAAAATCAAATACAAAGTAGTCTAGCATTGACTCCTTTTGGGATATATTACTACCACTGTCCAGTGGCCTGCTTCACTAATGACCATTACAAGGTAATGGATAAAGGGTGTCTAAATGGAATGATAAAAAGTTGTTGCTGGAAACACGCTCCACAAACCACGGTGAAAAAAGCTCTTTAATACACGGAAACACACAGATATTAACGCTGACAATTCCTAATATGTTTTCATCCACCAAGACTTCATCTGATGAAATAAAACACAGATGTTCTTAGTTCTTACAGATTATTTTTGTATTATTCATAAAAAGAAACAGATGTAGCCTAGTAGAAAAAGTGTGCATACAAATGAAAGAAAATAAATGCATAACATCACCGCATTCATCCACCAAACGTAGACAGAGAATTACTGTAATGATAATGAGTCATTTTGCTAACGTTTATTGTCCGTGCAACATTATAATTAGATTGGA
Organism: Protopterus annectens; assembly: GCF_019279795.1. NCBI lineage: Eukaryota > Metazoa > Chordata > Ceratodontiformes > Protopteridae > Protopterus > Protopterus annectens. The sequence goes on along the minus strand of NC_056739.1, from coordinate 604,727,363 downwards.
ATAAGTCGATTTACCAGCACTTAGTTTACATGTTAAAAGCAGTGCTCCATTTGAAACCACACTTTATTTAAACAATAAACGATGAAGGGGCATAATTCTTGGTAGTTTTAACTATGATTGATTTCAAGTTGGTTTCGGTATTAAAAATGTAATGACCAGACAGAGATCATTTATGGGCAGATACCAGTATGGCTTTTGCTGCCATGACAGCCTTGTATACAGTCACCTGCTCACTTTATAACAATATGAATAATGGCATTTTCACAGTGGGAATCTTTGTTGATATGATTAGGGCCTTTGAAACCATTAATCACTAACTTATTTTAACTAAGCTAAAAAAAATAAATAAATAAATGAATTTTAGCAAACGGCTAAGGGATGATTGTCACTGTTGAAGTGACACCCTGTCTCCATGTGCAAAAATGGGAAAAGGGGTTCTAGATGGCTGGACAAAGTCATAGATGACCAGTTATCTATCAAACAGACCATATACGTGTGCACAGACTTCACTTTTTTTCTGATATGGATACTTTTTTACTGCAGTGAGTCATAAGGGTCGGTGCTATGTTCTCCTCTCTGTTTATAAATGATCTAAAGCAAGATCTCATCTCTTTAAACTTCACTATGTATAAAGATGGCATCTTCTTACAAAGTGATAACTCTTTTCTTAAACTGCAAGAAAATCTGCAATTAGACTACCGATTTAAAGTATAGATCCTTCAGTATCAAGCACACCATAAACCAGAAAAAAATGTTGTCACAGTGGCTGTAAAATCCAAGATGCTGGCTATAACAATCCCTGTGTTCCTAAGATCCCCTACATAATATAACCCCCTGAAGTTCTCAACAAAGATACTGGGGGATTATATTATAAAGGGGATCTTAAAAACACAGGGAATCCCCTATATTATATAATCATCCAAAGTACCCAACAAAGATACTGGGACTCAATTTGGACTGCACATTGTCATTTACAATTTACACTGAAAAAGTGATACACAAAATTTCTGTTTTAACTAAAACCTTACAGGCTGTCACATCTACTCTTTTTATGGCAAGAAAGTCACTAGCAAAACATACTACTGTGTAAGATAGAATTCCATCCCCCTATCATAGCCTTCTATGATATTACCATCTCCCAGATTCTCCAACAAAATGTGTAGATTTATGTTTTTGCCAGCGCCTCATATCTATCACTGCTTTTTCTACAAGTCCCACTGGCTATCTATGAGAGCCAAAGCTATACTTCTGTTGGCCACATTTATGTTTAAGCTAATCAAGTAAGGTACTGTCTAAAATAAGCTTTAAAGATCCACTTTATATAGCCAGGTGATTTCTTCCATGGCAATGCACTCTCCTTAATTAGACCATAATTTGGTTTGGAAAACTGAGAGAGGGCATTTGCAAAAACTGGTAATCGGTCCAGCATACTGGGCTGAACTTCCAGCTAAACTACAAATTCAACAATCCTGGAAGTGTTTTAGGTTTTTCCCCCATGACTGCTATTCATCAAGCCTCCCCACAGCTGAATATGGCTCATTCATTCCCTTAACAGGAAATTACAACTGTCTGTCATCATGGTGAGATGTGCTTGGGGAGGCATCATTCAGGAAGATAAGGGGTGCTTTATGCACATGTCAACATTATGTCAGTGAAGATATTTTTAATGGTCAAATTCTTCCAATGACTGGGAAGGAGAGTGTGATCCACATCACTCTGAAAGTCTACAATGTTTTCCCTTTGTGAACGCATGCTTCTGTACAGCCACAATAAAGGCTACTTACTATGCCAATGCCTGAGAGCCTATTGCATACCCCCAGGCCATTTGTTTCTGTCACCTCCTATTCTACAAGGGAGTGTGTCAGTACATATCTGGTTTCATTGCAGCATGACCATTCCATCCTGCCAGCTCCTTCAGGTGACAGAGCCATTAAGTCATCTCAGGTAATGTGGGCTGCAGTCAGAGATGTATTGTTCTATAGCACCGGAGATGGCCATGTTTTAGGCATGCATTTGTCAGACTAATGTAAAGTTAATTACATTTGCTTTTATTGCTGTTGTCAAAATCTTCTTGTAAGCATAGCCGGCCTTAGGCATAGGCCAACTAGGCAGCCGGCTAGGGTGCTGCTCTAGCAGGGGCAGTTTTCCAGCATTTATTTGGTGTAGGTAGAACAGGATGGGGGTACCAGGTGGTGCAGGAGGGGTGCTGTGGAGCCCTTTTGCCTAGGGCACTGGTTGACCTAAGGCCGCTCCTACTTGTAAGTAATGTAAAAGTATCCCATTGCAATCTGCTATATTTTGTGTGTGTATTGTGTTGTTGTGTAATTGTATTACTGTGCTGCTCAGCTGATGCTCCTCAATGAGCTCTAATCATGTCTGAAAAGGTTCTGAAAACCAGTCCTCCTATTTGGTAATAAAGAGGTAACTGAACAAATTAAATTAAACAAAATTAAACAAATGAACAAACAAACAGGTAAAGAAGTAATACATACATACAAACATTTTACCCCTGTAAACCTCAAAAAAGCAAATTCTCAATGTCAATTTCCTGTTTTCTATCCCCTTCCATTTACTGACATGTCTGCTGTCTTTTCTTTCCCTCTGATAAGTCTTCCCTTCAGTAAAATTCCAACTTGTATTCATTACCTTTTAAACATGCCTTGGCTACACTAAAGCTTTAGTTTTCTCTCTGTGGTCTAACAAATAAACACAATACTCACCCTTTCTGACCTACTGTCTGCTTTCCATTTGTATCACCTCCTTCTGCTCATTCTCCTGTACATCTTTTCTCTTATTTCTCCTGCGTATAAATGTAAATTACATACATAGATAAATAATTAGTCCTAAAGTCATTTATTCCTCATTTACAAAACACTTTAATTGTCTGTCTTTGGAAAAACATGGACAAAAATACATTTGCTTATTCTATTTAATGCATTTTTCACCCAAACTTAGTAGTTCTTTTCCCATCACTGGCCTGACCCAGTGAAAATGTTCAGTAGTTTAGATGCCATCTATACAACACACATTAAAATAAAACAATTACAGTACATTACAGGCATGGGGTTAAGCTATTTCTTGTTACTTAGTTTGCATATTCTTGTTGCAAATTTGAGAGTAAGATAAATAGAAAACATTTAGAAAAAATAAATTAAACCATTATTTCAGCTTTATTATAGTGCTTATCAACTATGATGCACTGTACATCTTAAAAATACCAGAAAACAGAAATAACATATAAAATAATACATTTTCACTAACAGAATTGTTAACAACCAGGATAAAGAAAAAACAAGGAAAATATGAAAAGTGGTACAGTCACAAGCAAGTTGAAAGAGTAGCCCAAAAATAAACTGTCTCAGTAAATGAAAACAAGTTCAGACAGTCAAACTCTAAAATCAAAGAGCAAATTGAGAATCTCTGCTAATACACAATCTAAAAGAATGAGAGAAATGATGGATGATATGATCGATGTTGAAATTTGGAAGTGCAGTTATCATCCCATTGCTCCTATAGTCATAATCCACACTAGGACAGAGAAGAAGCCAGATTATACCTCCATACAAACCATCCTGAACTTTTTGGTCAACTGTGAGTTTGTCATGGTGACCAGACCAGTCCAGCCCAGTTTCTCACCTTTCCAATCCTTTGGTCCACCCCTAAAATACCGGCACTTGTCAATATAGTCTACTGTCACTCAATGACCATCCTCCCTGCTGTTGCCACTCCTTTCTGTCAACTATACAGTTGAAGGAAAACAGTCCATACTCCAGAGGTAGGATCAGACACATGAAATCTAAGTACAAATATTGGCAATGATGCATGGAGGCAGATGCACAGGAACACTAGAACACTGTTTCCTGACAAAAGTACTCAGATTCCTCACTGCCATTAACATCAGAATTTATCGAAGAAGATAACAGAATGAAAAACAGGAAATGGCAAATAATGATAAAATAATTAACAAATAATTAAAACAAAAATGAGAACTAATAATAATAAAAAACAGTCAGTTAAAGTAGAGATGGACTTCCTGGGCTAGGCAGCCAATCACTTCCATCTTATCCATCCAAATTCCTTTACCAATACCATTACAACCACACTGCAATTATGTTTTAGGTCACTGTTTCTCTCAGTGATGGCTTAGAAACTAGGTGGGCTACCCTACTGATGGACAACGTGTGATTTCGTGTGTGTCAATTACCCAAAGTACAAGACACAAAGGAGTGGAGCTTCTCCTTATAAAATCATTATCAGAGACATGTGCCAGCATTGATGCCTTTCTGGGGTCATTTTTGAATTTGTGATAATGGAAGGAAGTAGATATGATTTAGTTATTATTATTATTATTTATTCACACTTTTCCTATAATAAGTCATTTTACCCATGGCAGAAACAATGGATAGTAAAACAATCATAATACACGGATCTTATAAATCATTTGGGTACTTGCTGTCTCTTTGGTTATATCACCAAGACACCAACACCTGGCCTTAATCACATTGCTGGAAAACATGCTGTCTGGTATTTTCTGGTTAGTCAGTTATTGCAGTGATGGTAGAGACAGACAGTCTGTGTGCAATCAGGATAAATTCAAGACACATATTTAAGCAAACAAGAGAAAGGGGCTTCACCTGACTTTGAATTTCCACATTATCTAAAGAGGTTTGTAATTTGTTTCAGTGGAAGATGATGATGTCGATGGAAGATGATCTCACTGATGTTCATAATGAGAAGCTCACATGAAAGGACCTCTTGTTATGGTTAAGTCATTGTATTACCATCTCAGGAGTATATCCTAGACTGAACATCTTTTACCATCTGAAGACCTAGCTGCGGCTGTCAAACTTTAGATCCTTCTCTTTTTTTCTCTTTTTTACTCTTCTCCATAAACATAGGAACAACACCAGGCCAGTGATCACAGGAACCATAAGATGCTTACCTATATACACCTTTAAGTAGCTACACGTACAAGTTCCTGTCAACCTTTTCAAGTACTTAATAGTGCTGTAAACTGTAGTTCTCTAAATCTTGGGCTCTTTGATATAGAACTTGATTAACTGCAGGTAGTTCAAAACTTCTTCTGCATAATTACTAACTGACAGAGCTTGTTACTGTGATATTGTACCTCTTCTGTGGAGCTTACACTGTCTGTCAGTAAGATCATATATTATTTACACAGTTCTTGGGTAATTTATATTTCTCTTGACAATGTGGAACATCCCTACATTAAATAGCTGCTTGGGCCTTATCATCCCCTCCTGCTGACTGTCTCAAGTAACGTCACTCTGTGTCTGTTGGTGCTTCTAAGGGTGAAGCTTAAATTCTCTAATGTTGTCTTTTTCATGTTAGGTCTTACACATTTGGAGCAAGGGTGTAGCTAGGCATATTCTTTGTACTCCACTTAGTACAATTTTCTAGACATTACTTAGAGAAGCCATGGCTTTTTTAGGTCATACCATGTCCACAACTGTCTAAATGAAGGCCTCCAATAAGAGTTACTTAGATTGATAAAATGTATATTTAATGGGTTTAGAGGGAAAGTGATACAAACATTTAAGTACTGGAGGGGTGTGATGTGTCATTTTTTTTAACTGCAAGGTGGGTTGAGGGGCAGTAATAACAGTACACGAGTACAAAAATTAAATTCTCTGGCTACACCCCTCTTGGGAATCCTCAGCACTGTATGATTTAAGAGGACCATCAGCACTTGTCTTTTCAGCTTGCTTTTAGTTTTTATATAAATAACATGCATGTCCATTTATTTATGTTACTAATACTTTAACCTTCAAGCATACTGGACTGGCAAAAATGCATCTTTGAAAAAGCCAGCACTTAGTGGTAAACATAATACACAATATTTACATTTTTTCTGCGGTGGTGGTGCTGCGGTAGCATTGTCGCCTCACAGTTAGACGTTGCCCGTTCGATTCTTAGTTAGAGCGTCTTCTTTGTGTTGACATGCGTGAATGGGTGTTCCTTTGTTGAAGGTTGTGCGTTAGGCCCGGCAAGCCAGCACGTCAAAAAATCTACTGCCAATCATTAGTGGACCTGAGCTCCGCTGTGGCGACCCCTAACCGGGAAAAGCCGAAAGACACAAACAAACTGTCAGGAAAAACTGCAGGTTAGGAGTATTGTTAGTGATAAGGTGAACGAGACTATGCTGTAGGTAGCATGGAGAGAGACTTGTTAATAATGGTAGACTGGAAGTACATTTGTTAGTTGACTGACAATAATGTCTGGTAGTACACCTGTTAGTCGACTGACAGTAATGTCTATGTCCTGAGTCAGAGTTAGCTGGCAGGTAGTACAAAGTAGATAAGAGGGGGACACTAAATCAAAACAGTACATCTGCTGTGCCACTGGTGATAAACTATTATTTAAATTTAATTCTAAAGGTGTTATGAGAAACTTCCATTCGTAAAGTTGCAGGTAGTTTACTCCTTTGTTACATAAACAGTGGAAGATAGCACCAGAGCCATATTTTGTAGTCTTTGTACTTTTCAGTAAGTTGATGTCTTTGGGTTTTAGTTCACCCCCCCCCCCCCCCGGGTTCTTCTTAAGATGTTGCTCAGTGTGGAACATGATTAGTTATATAATATGTTGTGGTCAAAGGCGAGGTAGGTTAATTTCATTTTGTTATTTAATCCCAGCCCATGTGTGCATTTTATATGAGCATTTTAAATTTAGACGCCTTGTTGCAAGCAGTCTCATGTTCTGTTGTAAGCAGTCTCTGTTTTTAAACGGTTTTAGTTTTTAAACAGACATATTGATAGGCTGGTATACAGAATGATATTTGCATTTGCTACATGTTTTCTGTTGCATTACTGAGGAAGTGATTTTCTCTTTAAAGATAGCTTTGTTGCTGGGTGATTTATTTTTGTGCTGTAGTCTATGCATTTATCAATTTCAGAGATAGAGTTAATGGGAATATATAGATAGTTTATACATTTCAGTTTCTTTATATTATCCCACACTGTTTTGTACTGGTATTACTTCCATCTATCCAACCATCCATCCAATCATTTACCTATCCATCTATTTGTCTTTAACTCAGGTTGGATTTCACCATTACCACAGACCACTGATGGCTAAACCTATTTTGATTTGTCAAGACTTATTCCCTTAAGTATTTTTTTTTCTCAAAGGCTAATCCATATTCTACTGTTCTCCATCAATTATGTGGGGATGGAGAGAGAAAGAGAAGAACGGAGTAAATTTACTAGCCTGTTAAGATAAACAGCACTGTAACTGCTGCATATTGCAGGGATATGCATATTTTTAACAGTCTGCAGTGCTTCAAGATTAAATAAATTCTATTTTCAAGAAAGTAACCCTTTCAGAGCATTTCAGCTAAATATTCAGTTTAAGAGAAATACTGTTGAACATATGATCTACTGCTTGAGTGTACTTCATTGCCCACCTATAAATGATCTTTATCTAAAATCTTAAATCTGATGGCCAGCAGGGATATAGTCTCTTAAATAGCATTATTGGCACTAAACAGATTAAAGTATATATACAATGCATACAAATATGAATTACAGAATAATTTTCTAAGTGCAACGTGCACTACTCAAGAGCATGCAGGAATTATGTACCATTGCCATGGATATAGGGAAATTCTTGGGGTGGGATAGTATAGGCCCATACCTATTGCCATGGGAATGAGCCTACACTATTCCAACCCAAGAATAAGCTTCACATAGGGGAGGATTTGGCATTGAGGGTGGGTTTGACATAGTGGTTAAGGTCTTCACTTCATAGACACAAGGTACAAGGTATAAGTCTGACTCTGAGTTGTTGGCTAGGCTTAAAATGACCTCCAGGGCAGTTAGCCTAGTGTTCAGCTATGAACCTATGAACATGGAATACCTACCTACACACACACACACACACACACACACACACACACACACACACACACACACACACACACACACACACACACACACAGACTCATTTCCATGTATACTACAGCATTCTGCCTTGTCTAAGGTATTAAACTGAACAGCTACCACCCTAGATTGCATGCTGGTGATCTTGTAGTTACTGTTTCACTCTTGTTAATAATCCATATAATGATAAACACAAATGATAGTGTGTAACAGAGTAATCTGGCCAATATGAGGTGGATGCCAGCAGCTTGTCTCCATTTAACACTAAATACCCTATTATGGCTTAATATATAAGTAAACAGATGACCAGCCACAAACTTTTAAAAAGTGAATTAATAGCAATATTTTACTGAACAAAGAATGAGTTAAACAGTACATATAACAGTTAAATATCCAGAGAAATGTAAATGTGCACTGGGAAACAGAAAAATCATTTTAAACAAATAGATTGCAATAAAGAAAAGCATCTTTTGCATCTAGATTTCCTAGGCTATTCCTGAGTAAAAATACTCAGCCCTAATCTAAATGTACTGCATGTTTAGAATACAGGCATTGACACAATTATAGAGAACAAAAACAACAAATCACAGGCTCCATGCTAGCTGTTTCTTCTTGACCCTTTTCTTCTGACTGGGATTCATTCAGTTGTTTGGTTTTAAACTTTTCCATACAGAAAACACAGATGCAATTAAGTAAAGTTGCTCCCAATTCCTGGGTAGTTATCTCTTTAACAGAATTGTATAGTTGCTCCTTTACAGCAATAATTTACTGGCCTAGGAATAGTCACATATCTTGTAATCAAAATGCATAATAATTACAATTCCTAGTTCATATCTGCCACATATTTCAGAGGAACATGCAATTCCAAACTTCAGTTGTATCTTCATATATTTGTACACAGCTCATAGAAAAAGGTCAAAAGTTCACACATATTTTCATGCAACTGAAAAGTGCACACATTATAGATTACATCACATATTTTTATTGTACCTGTGGCATGGTTTTATAAGGATCAAAGTCAGTTCACATATATATTACAGACTGACTAACACATTATAGATTACATCACATATTTTTATTGTACCTGTGGCATGGTTTTATAAGGATTAAAGTCAGTTCACATATATATTACAGACTGACTTGGAAAATAATGGCAGATTTTTTCCTTAGATTTCAAATTCAGCAAAATACAGTTAATAAATATTATTTTGCTGTACAGAGCTATTCCAGAAACTCTAACAGACTCTCCATAATAAAAGTCATACAATTATATAGCTGCCTGTTACCTACATTGTTCTACCTTTACTCACAAATTCTTAGGGTTTGCCTAAACGAGTCAGGGTGTAAGGCATTTCATATATTATGATTATACTTTGCTATCTATCTATCTATCTATCTATCTATCTATCTATCTATCTATCTATCTGTCAGAATCTCATTCTGTCTTTCCTTTATCCGATTAGTTTTGAGAAAATGATTTGCTGCTTTGTGTATATGATGTCTAGTGACTCTGCCCTTATATTCTCTCCATATCTGCATCCAGTGAAACATTTTTTTGCCTGGCTGGGTAACACACATTCATCTTAATTTAGATAACTTTGAATTAGCCCTCCAAGTCAGGCATTTCTAGCCTCTCCCCAATCCATTTTCCAGTGGATTACTTTATCCCACTTCACTCCCAGCTTTTCACTTCCCATACAAATTCCTTTACTGTCTTATTGATTGCTGTCCATATTCCTTCTTCTACCTGGTAGAACAAAAATTGCCCTGAGTAAAGTATTAGAAGGATCACATTTGTTAACTACTTGCACTTTGCTATCAGTATTCATTGTCATAGTTTTTCATATTTTTAATTTCCTAATAATTGTTTGTTTTGTCTCTTCCCAGTTCTCTTTGGCAGCCATATTTTCCTCAATTTTGTATTCATAGCCCAAATACCTCAGTCTGTTGTTCTCCACAGATATGGACATTGTTGAACTAATCATATGTTGGCATAATATTTTCTGCAACTGCTTTCATGTTGCCTTCATTGGCTTTACATCCTTAGAATAATTGGAATCTCTTTAACATTATGAAAACAGTGGAAATGTCTTGCTTGGACCTCATTAACTATACATTATGTAAACTGTGAATAACGCTAACTTGTTTTGGTTTCTTTCCAAATACCAGATATAATGTGAATCTGTGAATGTCTTATTCTCCCACAGAGCTTGAGATATAGTATTAATAGAAATTGGGAAAGTGTGCTCCCCTCTTCCCTGTCTAGACCCCCTTCCTAAGTGAACTTCTTTGAAAGAACCTATTAACCTTTATTTTTTGCTGTGGAGCTAATCTATATTCTTAAAACTAAGTAAATTATTTTATGGGGAAGCCAAATTTTATGACTGCAGTGCTCTTTTCCCAGCAGACCCTGCCAAAAGTATTTTCATATTTAGGTTTATTATTATCAAAAGTAACTATACATCTTCTAACTCCTTTTCTATCATCAGTGTTTTACTTGTGCTGTCAAATGACTGTCTGTCTTCTATAAAGCTGCAGTGGTCTACATCAATCTTGGAAGGATCTTAGAAGTTCTCCTCTCTAATATTACCATAAAGAATTTGTAGTAATGGTTCAAGATGGAACTTGGTCTATATGATAGAGGGTCTGCTTTGTCCTTATCTTCTTTGGGGGGTGCAGCTACTACAGCCTGCCTTCATGATCCAAGAGTCACTTTGGTTATTCCTTTTGTCATAAAGTCTACCTTGGACTGTGGCAGTCCTGATGGTTGCATCTCAGATATACCATTTATCAGCAAGGCTACTGAGAAAACAGTATCCCTTCAGGTCGGTTCTGTTTCTGCAAAGCCTACCCTCTTTGATATCTTGGATCTTTTTCTTTCTGGGTTTCAGACTGGACATAGTACTGAGACTGTCCTTACTAAGATATTAATGACCTTCTTGTGGCCAGACATCGTGTTACTACTAAGTATTCATGGGATCATAGGAAGCTATTAGGTTAATGGCCCGAGGGCCCTAACAAGCCTAGCCAAGTTCTAACCTTATTTCCACGATCAGCACATACTGCCCCTGTCTAAGAGGGACACAGGTAGGCTCCCGATGTGAATTTAGGGTTACCTATCCAATTGTGCAGCCTGCATTTGAAGATGGCCAATGAGTTATATTGGTTCTCTTTGATCTGTCTATGGCATTCAATAATTGGTCATCTTTGATCTGTATATGGCATTCAATATGGTGGCTCACAAGATCCTACTGGAGCATTAACATTCTTATTGTGGAATCTTAAGAGCTGTCCTTGACTAGTCTGTCTCCTACCTGTTGGGACAACAATTAAGGGGATTATTTTTTCCCATTATACTCTGTTTTTGACTCTGTTTTGGGTCCACTGTGTATATGACATTCCTAAGAGAAATCACTTGAAGGAAGGACTTGCAATATCCCTGATGTTCAGATGATATACAGTTATGTGCCTATGATATACAATTATACCTTTTGTTTCTTCAGTGGCATTTGCTGTTTATAAACTCTTTGGCACTTAACTTGCATCCAGTCTATTTTTGAATGAGTTAGCACATCAAAATCAGTGGCCATGGCAATCCATGCCATACTAAAGAGTTCAATTTCTGTGACCCTCAATCACTTTATTATATAGGGAGGAAACAGGCTCAAGTTAATTTCGAGAATGAGAGATTTTGAGGTTAATCCATAGGATAAGATATTGACTAGTGCCAGATCTTTTTGTTACTAAGTAATATAGCCTAAATAAAACACCTTTTACCATCTGATGTAGATTTTTTTCTTAGTGGCTAGCAGCTATCAACCTTCTCCTATAAGTCTCTATTCTGTTTTCCCCCATTACAATGTCCTAACAGCAACCCGTGCTAGGTGTGATACACTAATGGCAGAAGGTCTGTGTACTGAAAGGCATAATAATGTGGCAAAACTGTTGCACTGGAGATTGTACACATATTCTAACACTGAAGTAGCTGAGAGGCATTGGAAACATGAGCCACAAAACATTATAGAAAATGATGAAGTTTATATCACATGGGATCACCCATTACCAACAGTTCAAAAAATAGATGTGAGACAACCAGATATAGTTGTTTATGAAAGGAAGACAAACATAGCATTGATCATTGCAATTACTACACCCAGTAATTACAGCATCTTATGTACAGAGACACAAATCATAAAATATCAGTATTTGCAGGCAAAAATGAGGGCAATGTGGAACAAAGATACCCAGACAGTCCTAATACTAGTAGAAACAATTGGTGTCATAAAAGTAATTTACAGTCACACTTAGATATGCTACCAATACATGAAAATCAGTATGAATTGCAGATGGAGTCATTTCTGGGCACATTGTGGGTGCTGCGAAGAGTACTTTTGGCTAACATCAAAGATTGAAATTATTAATTTCACAGACTTTAATCTGACTTAGGAATGGGGTCAGTTCCAATCATGGTATTAGAAACTGAAAAAACATGGAAAATACAACTAAAAACAAAAGATAAGCGATGCTCCACACCGTAAAACCTGACTAAACAATTTATTTAAGACTATGGTAGCGACAAAACAACAAACAGAAATACAGAGGACAAGCGCTTTCAGCTACTAAAGCCTTCTTCAGATCCACATTCAAAAACCACTTCACCATAATATAAACCTTCTATCAGCCAATAACAAATATGTAAATATCATGTTTTAGCCTAAACAATAAAGGTGCTTATACAAGCAACTTTATCATCCAATGTACTTGATTATTCTAATAAACTTTACCTAACCAATAAAGGTAAAGATGTAAATCAGACTTCACTTTCCTAAATATCATTGGCTTAAGCTAGCCAATAGAAGTAAAAATGTAAATCAAACTTCTCTTCTGTATGGATCGATAGTTCACATCACATTTATATAAGAAACTACTTGCCAATATCATTTTCTAATACTTTGGTAGTTAAAATACCTATAATATGCAAAATTCAGTTAATAAAAACGCACCCTTAAAAGCATATATTAAAACGTAAGCAAGCCTTACATTTGCTAAAATCTAAATACTTAAAATGAATGCATTGGCCGGAAATCAAACCCGAACCTCCCACGTGGTAGGCAAAAATTCTACCACTAAACCATTTTGAATTATATAAATAAATAAATAATTTCAAACAAATTAAATGAAAGAGCACTGGTATAAAATAATCTTACACACATTTGATAAAGCAGTCTCTAGCTTAAAATTAATGCAATGACCAGGAATCAAACTCAGATCTCCCACATGACAAGCAAGAATTCTACCACTAAGCCACTTTTAAATTTTGTAAATAAATAAATAGTTTCAGGCAAATTTAATGAAAACGCGCTAATATAGAATAATCTTAGATCACTTAATAAAAATATAGCACATAATAGAGCAATATCAGGCTTAGCAATTATTAAAAACTAAATACTTAAGACATAAGAGCTCCTTGATGAAAAAAACTGACAAAACCAATAGAGGCATAAAGGCGGCTTCTTATGAATTATTTCAGTAGCTGATAAAAGCATAAGTCCTAATCTTCATTCTAAAGTCAAAGCCTATATTTAGTTCCCATTTCATAGTTCATCCATAGACACTAAAACATGATAATAATATAATGGAAGATATAATGAGCAGAACATAAACTATGTAACTAAAAAACTATAAACCATATTTATACTAGCTGGGCTAAGAGGTAAACTGAACAATGTTTCTATTCTTTAAAAATGGCTTGATCAGTACACTTCCATTCAATCCTGGAGGGTGGTCGGCCTGCAGTCTTATAATCCACTTGGATTCCTCATGTTCAGTCAGATTAACTAAATCACCTTCTCTTTCATTAGGTTTTAGCTGGGATATAATCATGAAAATTGTGACCTTCATTCCTTTTTATATGGGCAAATAGTGCATTGATTTCTTTCTTGGTCCTTATATCTGATAGATGTTTGGAAATTCTTAGTTTTTAAGAATTGCTAAGCCTGATATTGCTCTATTATGTGATTCCCGGTCATTGCATTAATTTTAAGCATTTAAGCTAGAGACTGCTTTATCAAATGTGTATAAGATTATTTTATACCAGTGCTCTTTCATTTAATTTGTTTGAAATTATTTATTTATTTATATAATTCAAAATGGTTTAGTGGTAGAATTTTTGCCTACCACGTGGGAAGTTCGGGTTTGATTCCCGGCCAATGCATTAATTTTAAGTATTTAGATTTTAGAAAATGTAAGGCTTGCTTATGTTTTAATATATGCTTTTAAGGGTGCGTTTTTATTAAGTGAATTTTGCATATTATAGGTATTTTAACTACCAGAGTATTAGAAAATGATATCGGCAAGTAGTTTCTTATATAAATGTGATGTGAACTATCGATCCATACAGAAGAGAAGTTTGATTTACATTTTTACTTCTATTGGCTAGCTTAAGCCAATGATATTTAGGAAAGTGAAGTCTGATTTACATCTTTACCTTTATCGGTTAGGTAAAGTTTATTAGAATAATCAAGTACATTGGATGATAAAATTGCTTGTATAAGCACTTTTATTGGTTAGGCTAAAACATGATATTTACATATTTGTCATTGGCTGATAGAAGCTTTATATTATGTTGAAGTGGTTTTTGAATGTGGATCTGAAGAAGGCTTTAGTAGCTGAAAGCGCTTGTCCTCTGTATTTCTGTTTGTTGTTTTGTCGCTATCATAGTCTTAAATAAATTGTTTAGTCAAGTTTTACGGTGTGGAGCATCGCTTATCTTTTGTTTTTAGTTGTATTTTGCTGAGCGAGCTAAATTGGAGCATCCTTCTACTGCTTTTTAAGACATGGAAAAATTCAATGTGAACAACCACTGGCGAGAGCAGGAGTTAACTCAACTGAAGGGGCTGTCCTCCAGGTAGCCAAGAAAGGAATACATCCCGTCTCGACTACATGCTCATCCTACAACTCAGAGACAGAGTAGTTTTCACAGTCTAGGTGCATTTTTGAGCTGGGCAGTGCAGGAAAGAGAGGGACTGACGCTTTCATTAAGAAAAGTATTCATATGATACAGTTCACTATGTCTAAGTAGATCAATAGATCAATGAACAATTTACTTGAAATTTAACATTAAAAAAATAACTTATTTGACCCAAATAAAGTGGGAGCAAACCCTCAAAATTCTTCTTACTTAGTATAACATCTTTCAAGAAAAAGCCAGTTTTAATGTGTGACAACAATATTTGCAGTTCACTCTTGTTTGGCACCTTTAAGGCAGTGAGGTATTTTAAATAGGATTAACAGAGATATGGAGCCTAATAAGATTAAATGCATGAACTGCTGGTATGTGTGTATGGGTGGGGGTGGGGGGCTGCAAACTCATTTTTTTCTTGTCATTTTTATTAAAAAGGAAGTTATTTAGTTTAAAGGAAAACAACAACAAGGACATGAGTTACATCATACTTCATAAAACAGCACGTTGTCACATTAACAGAATCCAGTATTTCATGACCGTCAGTACAGAACAATTGAATAAAACTGCAATACCCCACCAAGGTTTTATAGAGACCTACACTTTTTATTATTAATTGTTTTATTAAATGGGTGAGTGAAATGGTTTCTGGCACGACTGAAGCTACAATGGCAAGGATGAACGCAAAGCATATGGACAGTTTCAGAGTAGCCACTAGATTAAGGAGCTGGATGGAAGTAGAGATTAAATCCAAGAATACAGATGTCTGATCCAGCTCTGTTACAAATGCTACATCTAAGGAAATCCCAGGCCTTCTGCACCACATGCTCAGGAGACCTCAACCTCATTACCACAATCAACAGAACATGTTGGAGGGACAGGGTCATAACCCAGAGACTGCCCATGCTATGGAATAGACTTCCTGTACATGTCAAACAGAACACCTCACTGGCCCTCTTCAAGAGAAATCTTGATGAGTGGATGGGAAATAGAAAATTCACCCCGGGGATCACTCCAGTGGCTCTACTCGACAGAGGCACAGGGAACTAAGGTCGGGTGGCACGATGCCAGGATAATCCTATGGGCTAGGCTTGTAAAGGCTCCAGGGCCATTAGCCTAGTCCACACCTATGAACCTATGAAGATACAAACACCAGTTGAACTAATAAAGTAATTGAGCTTAATTGTTTCAGGGGACTCAACAGTAGGAATAATGAGGTAAGAAGTTACTTTGGAGATTGTGATCAAATCAGAAACCTCATTAAGATAAAAAATATATAAAAGTTCTATCATAATTAGATGAAACAAGTTAGGAGTCCCATCATTGTAAGTAGAATCGGGGCACCCCCAAGCAGGCTTAAAATACTCACTGGAACTCCAGTTCAGATAACAAAATTGGGGATTCCCACTACCATTAAACAAAGCAGGCTCCCCATTATAATTTACTTTTAGTGGAGAAAATGCCCTCAAAGAACGATTTAAATTAAGGGATCCCATCCAGGTTAAAAGATTCTGCGTACTCCTGGAACTCTTCATCTCCTTAGAGCTATTGTTGCCCCTCTGGACAATTTTCAGTATTATCTGTAAAATCAGAGACAAACCAACAAAATAATGAGAGATAATGGCCCAAAAGCAGACACGCGTTTTTAAAGACAGACTGACACTGTTCAGGTATTTGTTAGAATGCGATATTTATGTTAATATTCATTTATGAGGAATATGAAGTATGCATATATAACACGTGAACTGTATAATAATAACTTTGATTTTCACTATTTCGCTGCAAAATCGGTTTTGGGGGGATACGGCAGAAGGTTTAGGGAACATGAAGGATAACCCTGAAACTCGGGGACGGTAAGCAGCTGTGTTAAACAGTTGCTGCATACGTGTTTGGTTGCATAAACATTAGTAATAACATAGCAAAACAACACCCTATCGTTTCCTCCTCTGCAGGGGGGAGGGGGCCCAGCTACCACAGGGCTAGCTGGTACCTAAAACTCTCATGTGGTGTTAGTAGCACTTTGTTTTTGTACTGCTGCAGAGGTACACAGTTTCAACTCATGCTGCCCTGATGTCTAGTGCTGAAAGACTTGCGTGAGAAAGCAGTGGCGGTGCTTAAAAGTTTTCACAAAAGTCTGGAAGC